>NC_082394.1:17625756-17685756 GCF_031168955.1 Gadus macrocephalus
AAGGCTGATATCTGGTCCTTTTATGATAAACTGTCTTTTAGGTAATTCTGTATTCAAAGGACTTGGTGTGCTTAAGTTAAAGTGTGACCATTTAAGGCAACAATCAAGTCATATTTGAAATCTTCAAACTACTGTTAAGTTATTTTGGCTAATCTGTATGGAAATCACACCTTTTTTTTAAGATATATTGTGTTGATTATTCCTTTTTTGTTTCTTATGCTGAGAGAAAAACAGCACCACAAAGCTGTTTGTAATTTGAACATCTAGAAAAAAAGAAGAAAAAAAAGACAACAAACTGGAATGTTGCTTTGACTCTTTTTCCACACTTCCTGGTTGTGAATGGAAACAAACTCTGTGGTGTAAACTCTAGATGTGCTTCTGTGTGTTTTAACTGAGCTCGTCTTCCTGCCCACGCAACACACACACACACACACACACACACACACACACACACACACACACACACACACACACACACACACACACACACACACACACACACACACACACACACACACTCTCACACACACATACACACACACACTTACACACATTCGCACACACACACACACACACACACACATATTCGAATCGCACAAAAATACTCAAACATTTCAGCTGTACCAACTAGTTGTGAACTATTTATTATGCTTTGACCAACCAGATGCTACAGGAGCCCAACGCTCCATACGTAACAGTACATGAAGTCCGGTCCTATGCATCCGAAGGACCAAAATGCCCCATTAATCTACTCTGTGCTATCGTTGCTTTTTCTAACTAATTAAATGTAGTCATTGGCTCGCATGTTGTTGATAGGCATCATTGTGCAACCTGAACCAATTGAAGATCTTTCTACTTTAAAATTCATATATATATATATGTGTATATATTTATATATATATATATATATGTGTATATATTTACATATGTGTATATATATATATATATATATGTGTGTGTATATATATATATATATATATACATATATATATGTGTGTGTGTATATATATATATATATAATATTAATATATATACAGATTTATATCTATAGATATACATTGATCTTTTTTATAGCCCTGCCTCTTCTTGTTGTTACCCATGTCAGGAGGGCACTTAAGCTTTATCAGTCAGCTCAGGACTGTAGGAAATAGCATCTGAACGATGGACCATATTAATACAAATCTACTTTCATGAACTACAAATATGGTCTGCCTTTTAATTTAATGTTTTTCTCTAACTTTTTCTTTTGCTCTGCAAAGATGAAAAAACATTTTCAAAGAAATATTTTGAAAAAATGCCACTACCAAACGTTTTTTTTCTTTTTCTTTTGTACATTTTACTAGTATCTTTTATTGTATAGCATAAACTCCTATAATCGGAGCAAAACAGGAACCACTCCTTACCCATCACGCACCATAGATCATACTGTCAGCCTAGCTGTTGGGGTTTGGATTATCCAGTTTTACATCACCCATTCCTGCTCCTGTCAGACGCACTTCAAACACCACAACTACATCCAAAACCACAACAACTCTTGTTAGGCTACAACCAAACCAATGACTGTGAAACAGCAGTGGTGACCATGGCGATGATGATGTTGATTGCAATAACGATGATGTTGGTTGAATGGTGATTTATGAGGGCAGAAAATGGCAATGGCAACAATAATGATATCAATGATACTTCTTGCAATATACTCTCACCTGCCTCGATGTACTGTACTTAGCAGCATGCAGTTTGTGGAACAAAGAAAAACAGAAATGCCAACAGATGTCTCTTGGCATACATAGCCATGTTTTGGGTAAGTGATTAAGTGTTTATTCATCTTGTTTTATGATTTTCATCTTAAATCTATACAATAATTGTAAATAAAGAAGTCAATGTATTTGTTCATTTAATACTATGCAAACAACGTCATGCTTTTCGGATCTTTCTCAAACTGTAAACAAAAGCAATTTGCGGGTTGGTTATGGTCTCCAGGAGTCAGTGAACAAATGTGTGTTATTATTTTACAGCATGATAAAAAAAATCATTTCAAAGAAAACGAGAAGGATATCTGAGGGAGAGAGGATGATGATGATGATGATGATGACGATGCTGATGCGGACGGCAGTACTGCTAATATTGTTAGTTATAACAATAATACTGCAGGCTGTGTGTCTTGCTGCTTGAGTGTCCCATTTTCTCACTAATGGCAGGAAAGTGCAAGTGTTTACAAAATAAAAGAAGAAGAAGCAAAAAGGGAGACAAAATAAAATGTAATCTTTCTCACAGCATGAACCAGACTAATGTGCTCTGACCGCCGCGGTGTTTCATCTTCTGTTGTGGAGCTGTTGTTTGTTCATGAGTTCTGCTCACAAACGCAATACAATTAGACTGTTCTCATCTCTGGCACCACTAATTATTCACATCACAGTCCCGCTGGTACGGCTTTTGCTTAAATAACTTCTGCAGCCCAATCTTCCCACAAGGAATTTTTGTTGTTGTTTTAAAATGAAGGTGTGAGATTAAAATAATGTGTGGTTACAATATTGCGGTGGTTTAATTATTAACCCAGCAGCACTGCAACATTTAGTGTAGTTGTAGAGTGTTTGTTTACTGAATCCCTACACAAGGTCGTATCAGCTCTAATCTGTTGAAAAGTTCCTTGTTATTTAGTTACTCTGAACTTTAAAAAATTATAGAATAATCATGGTGGATCACATTTGTTTTCCCGTTTCAACGTAAAGTCCATGCATGATGGATGTATGTGGATGGATGGGTAGGACCAGCTTTCTTTTAAATGTGCGTTTCATTCATTCCCATGTTATTCCCAAGTATTAACGATCTCCTTTTGTTTTCTAACCTATGAATAATAATCCTATGTACAAATTATTGTTGCCTATACTTTGGTTATATATAAAAGAAGAATCGGTTAACTCCATTCACTGAACGGGGCGATCCACTTTATTTCCAGCGCTCCGAACACAGAGTCAAAACAGCGACCCACACGCAGACACTTCCGTTCTCCTCCTTCAGAATAAGAGTCCCTAACAGGAACTGGGTTACATATGCATTCATCAGTGCTTTTAGACGTGTTTCCAATGGCTTTGTTTGTGCGAAAGAACGAGCTGTGTTCAATGAAATCAAAACCAAAACGGATTGAGCCTTCTTTTTATGTCCATGATTGAGCCCCGTTTATAAACAACCCTTCCGGGTTTTGTCCATTTGCTTGTGTCCATGCGTCAAGTGTCGATACGTCATCTGTAAGCGCAGGACCCCGAGTCGACCTGGCAGCCGAGTCGATCCGGTACCCACACCGTCACGCTCCCTGCGACTTGCGTGGACAAGACCGACAATCTCCCCACGGCATTACTGAAACTCTCCACACACAGTACCCCTACTTATAATGGTTTTCCCCTCTTTCGATCCCCTTGGAAAAAACCTAACATTATCAAACTTCTTCACGAAAATGTTTAGTTTTCTTTGCATGAAATACATCATTTAAGTCCACAAACAACATATGTGTAATCCGGGGCATATAAAGACTGGGACCAGAAAATAATTACTTTCTCTACATTGAAACCCATTCATATTTTTCGATCTCATAGGTCCCATGGGCTCTACCGGCAGGGCTCATGGGACCTATGCCCTGGATTACACATATGTTGTTTGTGGATTTAAATGATAATTTTTCATGCAAAGAAAACTAAAAATGTGCGTGAAGAAGTTTGATAATTTTAGGTTTTATGTGAGGCCGCTTTGTGAACTACAGCTCTTCGCTGCTCTCGACGCATATGATATACGTCACCACACCCGCCCTTGGAACTCGGCACAGAGATGGCGATCTCTCTGCCCCACTTCACCGCTTTTTCCAAGGGGAGGATAAAAGCATCGAAAGAGGTGAAAACCATTATAAATCGGGGCACGTGTAGAGTTTCAGTTATGCCGATGGGAAGATTGTCGGTCTTCTCCACGCCAGTCGCAGGGAGCGTGACGTCACATACGAGCCGTGTAGTCTTTCTCGTTGTGTTTTCTCTACAGCCTTTATCTGAACAATTGCACAATAAACGGTCGAACTCTTTGCATGGAAAAGTATCCTTTAAATCCACAAACAACATATGTGTAATCCAGGGCATATAAAGACCGGGACCAGAAAATAATTATTTTCTCTCCATTGACACCCATTCATATTTTTCGATCTCATAGGTCCCATGAGCCCTACCGGAAGGGGCGTGACTTCGCCACTCTATGGCTCTGGGTAGGACGTATGGATGATTGAGGTTGCTGATTGGTTGAATCAAGGTGGCTCAGTCTAGACTGACCTTGTCAAACAACCCATACAATTTAAACTTGCCCTACGAGACTGGCCTTCTCTTTTGCTGAAATGTTTTGTGTACATCAATAATGGAAAATCCATGTTGATCTATAGAAAAAGAAAATCCTCGGATCATTGAAAAGTATTTCAAATCATTTCAAACAATCATATTACACATAATGCAGTTGTACCAATTGGAATGTAATACATCAACATCCCCATTGCTAACCTCATGCCTTAACTGACTTTACAGTGACTTCGCAACTTTACATAGGTAGTTGGAGTATAATTCAAACCTCTGGAGGGCAGTATTTGACTGAAGATATTTGAGCCCAACTTCATGTAATGTGTGTCCAATACACATTATATGCACATATTCTCTGTGTATATTTAAGCAATAGATCAGGCTGTGGTATGTGCTCATTATACCACTGTTAAGGGGCGTTGTCCGGCCCCGACGCGCAGCGGAGGGCCGGCGACCCCCTTCACAGTGGTATAATGTGAGCACATACCACTGACTGAAGTGATCTATTGCTTTTATACAAGGGTTACTGTTATGGCGAAACGAAAGTCATAGACACACTACATTTAAAAAGAAACAAAGAAAGTCAAAGTAGCCGTTTTGTTAAAGAATACAAAAAAGTAGTCCCTCCTGGCTGCCGCTATGCATCGACGGTCGCTATGCAACACACTTTAGCGTCCCTCCGAGAGAAGGGGTCCGATAGAGCGGTTCGCCGGCAATTTATCCTATGGAGCAGTTCACTCGCCGATTTTAGACTTCAGTGAACTGTGCTATTGCTTTTATACAACTGTTAAAATTATGGCAAAATGACTTCACACACACACACACACACTAGTAAAAATACGGTTGTATTCTTTGACACTTTCCACTTCAAGGCGCGGAGTGATACTTTCACAAAATGAGCAATAGCACCGTTCACTGAAGCCTTAAATCGGCGAGTGAACTGCTCCATAGGATAAATTGCCGGCGAACCGCTCTATCGGAGCCTTCTCTCGGAGGGACGCTAAAGTGTGTTGCATAGCGACCGTCGATTCATAGCGGCAGCCAGGAGGGACTACTTTTTGGTAGTCTTTAATAAAACGGTTACTTTGACTTTCTTGGTTTCTTTTTAAATGTAGTGGTATACAGTGGTATAATGAGCACATACCACATCCTGGCGTGATCTATTGCTTAAATATATACTGTGTGTGTGTGTGTGTGTGTGTGTGTGTGTGTGTGTGTGTGTGTGTGTGTGTGTGTGTGTGTGTGTGTGTTGGTGTGTGTGTGTGTCTATATAGATGGATGTGTGTGTGTGTGTGTGTGTGTGTGTGTGTGTGTGTCTGTGTTCTCATATTTGTATTTTTTATATTCCACTGCTAGCAATTGTTAGCTTTATTATTAGCCTCATAAGTTTATTCAACTCCACTGAGCTAAAGTATGCCATTTTAAACTAGATAAATGTGCCTTATTAACTTGAAGAAAGCCTATTCCCTCATGCCTGGCAACCCTTCAGTATGAATGACTTGTTTAACCGGGGGTTGTCATACGTAGAATCACGACGGATTGCACAGTGGTAGATTTAGTGATGAGGCGTTAATATCAGGGCTTGTAATCATTCCAGAGTTAATGAGGAGAGATAATAACCGTCACAGTTCACAGGATTACGCCGCGTGGACTTGGCAGTGGGCTTGTCGTGCGTGGGCACATGCGTGTGCGAGCGGCTCTTTGCTGTACATATTTTGTAAGACAACATGAAAAAGATGATGTCACTTAGAATGCAAATGGGATGATTTGCTTCCCCAAGCGTTGAGGAAGTTTGTTCTTCTGTCCTCCTTATTAGTACCATTTGGCCTACTAATGTTGTGGTTAAACGGCCTGATGCTGCTGTTCATAAAGTGAATACTATGCAGGAGAGAATGTGAAGGAATAGCATAACGAGGGAAGCAGCAAGAGTTAGCCTTAGGATGGTCCATAATACCTTTCAGTCTTATTTTTTGATGGTCTGTCCTTGGATTGCTAGTTCGATCCCCGGCTCCTCCTAGCTGAGTGTTGATGTGTCCTTGAGCAAGACACTTAACCCTAACTGCTCCTGACGAGCTGGCTGTCACCTTGCATGGTTGACTCTGCCGTTGGTGTGCCAATGTGTGTATTAGCCGATGTAAATCGCTTTGGATTAAAGCGTCTGCTAAATGCCCTAATTGTAATTTTTCCCATTTGAAAATCAAATATTCATTTTGTTTTTGCACTACTACCCAACCTGGTATTACGGAGAAACAGTTACCACGATAAGCAGAACGTCTATAGGCCCCTTCTTTCATTTCCGAACTCCAGTCCCCCTATGTTATAGCATCAGCATGCCTGGTGGCCTGGTGGTGCCGCCCCACAGGCCCTGAATATAGAGTGGGCTCCCACAGCCCGGGCCGATTAGCCCTGGGGGCATTCAGGTCCATATGCAAGGGTCCATTTCCAGGAAGAATGGCCCTTTATCGGGCCCCAAGTTAAATCCTGCTGCGTTCTCTTTGGCCCCATTAGAAGCCTGCAGGGGTAACTGACAGTCCTTTAGAATCAGCCAACACTCCTCTAGAGCTTCTTGCTTCTCATCCCTCTTCTGTCCACCTTTTTTAGTGTCATTTTAGAAGAGATTGATTTTGAAATGATAATTCTCTGCACAGTGCTTCTCTGTTTGTTGTCTATGCTTTTTTGTGTTTGTGTTTGTATGTGTGTGCATGTGACATGACAACCAGTACTGCCATTGTCTGATAAGATAGAAGGGAGACTATACATATATCCAGTTAGGATCTTTGTGAATGAAATTGATGGTATAAGAAGCACAAACACACACACTGACACACACACATTCACACACACTGATACACAGACACCCACACACACACTTACATAGACACACGCACGCACGCACGCGCGCGCACACACACACACACACACACACACACACACACACACACACACACACACACACACACACACACACACACACACACACACACACACACACACACACACACACACAGAAACAGATGCACAGATGTGCACAGATTTTCTGTCCCAAGCATTGACTGTCAATTTCCACTCTGACAGTTTGCGGACAGGCTTGTGATTGCCGCCTCATCTCCTGACCTCCAGGGAATGACAGTGCTGCTTTTCTTCCCCAGAATCTACACCAACCACACAGAGGACCGTCAAACACAGAGAGGAATCAAGCATGATTGTCTGCAGCATCAGAAGTTTCTTGCATATTCTGTCTAGACAGGTTTATTAGATGTGCTCTGAGTGTGAGAGAGAGAGAGAGAGAGAGAGAGAGAGAGAGAGAGAGAGAGAGAGAGAGAGAGAGAGAGAGAGAGAGAGAACTCTTATTATCGTCAATGTGTCTTTGTTTTCAAGGGTCCCGCACATTATCAAGAACCATTTTTATTTCTAGGTCATAACCGGTCAGGTGATTCATAAAATAGACATATCTTGGCCTTGCGTAATATCCTTCCCAGGAGTAGAGTTCAGAGTATTTATCAAACCTGACACCTGCAGTTCTACACGTTTAATCAAAAGGAAAATGAAAAGACCATTCATTTTGGAAACTGCAATGAGATGGTCACATAACCATTAGGATTTACTGCAAACCTGGAGCTTGTTACATGCAAGACATCCTGCCCCTCCCCCTGCGTCTTTAGGTGTGTCTACATACGATAGTTTGAATATATATCTCTGCCGCATCTGCACACAAACACATATGTACACAGTACACACATGTATGCCTGTTGAGTGTCTCTTGAAGAGAGAATAACGCTACCTCTTGGATCAACAAGGTGTATTTGACTCCAAGGTTAAGAGCCATCAGCGTTGCTACACCACACGATACCATTTTCTATTCTGCTGCTCTCACAGACAAACACGTTGGTTGCCATCTTCTGACGCTGACCCCACCTGGCTATACGACTCCTTGCTATGTCTTTCTCAGTCTGTGATCAAATGATATAGTAGTTAACGTAGTTCCCAGGCGCTCTCCTCTAAGACAGAGTGCCTGGAACAGGGGGCTCAGAATGAACGCTAGAGTGAGAGGGGGCGGGACATTCAGTTACATGGGTTTAGAAGATGTGGACTTCTGTTAAAGGGAGGTTTGTTGCCAGTACATGTTTTGGAAATTGCTTTAGATATTTCCTTGTCCCAAAACTTCATATTTATTCCTCTTGTGTTTGTTATTGTTATTCTTATCATGTTCTCATTCACCTAGCTCCAGCAACTGTTAATTAGCATGCAGGGCTCATAGGAAGTAAAAGAAGAGAAATGACGTTGTGGTAGACCGGCTGAACTGTCTAACACAGTTCTCTTGTACTTAAGAGTTTGTTGTACCTGCTCTGGTTTCGGGATGCTCTCATAGCCAGCATACTAATCATATCAGCCATCTTGGCTGTGTTGGAAGGAGCCTTGAAAAAGCTGGCAGGTCTCAGTCACTACCGGGTGGCCTGCTTTCGGGGCGGCACCACACTCTCCTATTGGCAAGCAGAGGGAAGGCTATTGGTTCTGAGGTGGAGTGAGTGTGTGCCTGTGTGCATCTTTATTTGTGTGTGTGTGTGTGTGTGTGTGTGTGTGTGCGCGTGTGTGTGTGTGTGTGTGTGTGTGTGTTTTTGTGTGACAGAGAGACAGACTGAATGTGTGGTTTGTTTTGTGTGTGTGTGAAAGACAGAGAGTGTTTGTGTGTGTGTGTGTGTGTGTGTCTGTGTTTGTTGGTGTGTGTGTGTGTGTCTTGTCGGTCTGAATGTATTTGTGAGACTGAAAGTGTGCGTGTGATTAGGTTTGACAATGTGTCTGTGTAAAAAAAGGTTGTTTGCACACATATGTGATACCATGTAAACACATTGTACATGCGGTACTCTTGTATTGTAATGCAAACTGTCCCTGGAGGATGTGATTGTAAATATTTCCCATCTCTGTATGGGACTGGGTGTCCTCTGTGGGCAAACAAAGCTCAACTGAGGCTCTCTGAAAGGGCTGGTTCAGACTGTTGACTGGCCAATGCTACTTTGTTGAACCTGAGTTTGGGATGTGTCGATCGTGCCCCTTTGTCTGCCATTCTCCTTCTCTGCTTTTCTCTTCGCCCCTCTTTCTCTTTCTTTATGTCGTTGGAAGTTGCACATCAATGGCGTCTAAAGCTTTGAAAGTGAAGTGACCCGTGTCCGGACATCCTGCTCAATAGTTCAAACAAATTGCCGTTCATGTGAAGATGTGGTGTGATGTCTCTATTGAGGAGATGATCTTTAGCTTTAGCTTAGAGAAGGTTGTGAGTAGCAGATTCCTTTCAGAAAGTGCCCTTAAACAATCCTCCAACTCCTATACAAAGCACACAGAGGGTGAGAGCCGAGGTACTAGCATGATTACACAAAGGTCAGGTGCATGCTAGCATATCGTGATAAAATATTAAGTTTTCCTAAACACTGCAGTCTATGCATTGATATTTACATGACACTTCCATTAAACAATGTATGGTCAAAATAATTAAAGGTTGGGTATGCGATTTGCGAAACGCCAGCAGATTTTGAAAATACACACCCTCCGTACCTACCCCCTCTCCTTCAACGCCGACTCTGACTCCACCCATTCCAAGTACCTGGACGCACAATCATGCACGAGCGCGAACAGAGATGCGCGAGAGCGAGCCAGGCTAGCGTAGGTTTTCGTTTAACAACATGGCACTACATTCAGCTGTAAGTTGCACCCAGTACCGCGGGAAGTAGGGGTGCTGGGGGTGCTGCAACACCCCCTGTCCGAGGCCCTGTCTTATCACAGAAAACGATCATTTCTAAAAACTCCGGCCAAAGTGGAGATTTCTGAAAACGCCGGTTATGTGTTGTCGTGTCAACGGGGAGAAACGGGATTTTAGGTTCTGAAGCGTCACATTATGCACCAGGAAATGCTTAACGTCATGTGAGCGCCCGCTGTACCGTATTGGTCCGAATATAAACACAAACCCCATTGTAAGACGACCTATATTTGGAAAAAAGATTTGAAGACCAGATCTTGTTTTTATGAATAAATAAATTGTATTCATTTAAATAATATACGAAAATAAAAAGGCATAGAATAAAACACTGCATTGCCACTAAACAGTAGTGCAAATAGGCCGTACTGATGTGTACACCAAAGACTATTCCTGACACTCCTCTGCCCCGCTGTGTTCGCTCTGGCTGTGGTCGCTCCGAACTGTTTCGGCCCGTGGCAAAGCGAGTCATCCTCGCTGCTGTCCAAGGCATTTTGAGACGCAGCATTTATTTAATGCTCATATGACCTAGTGCTGAAAAAAGGTTATATGAAAAAGTGTGAGGGTAGCGGTGGTGCGCTAAACTTGTTCTGTGAGCAGCTGGATGTGAACCATGGTGTGAAGAAAGTGAACACAACGATCAATTTTCAATTGTGCGCGCATGCACTGGTGTAATTGAGCTGCGCTGCTATATATCTTTTTTTTATCAATGTAACGAGTTGCGAGTCTAGTGCAGGCTGAGGTTTTTTTTTCCAGCACCCCCTGCTGAGAATACGTTCTCGCGGCTATGGTTGCACCAGATGTTATAAACATTAAACGGTCACATAAATCATTACTATTTTTAGAAAATGTATGTTTGTTTCATATAATTGTATTGGAAGTCCTGGTTTTCACTAGGGTTGCTGCGGTGTGGACATTTTCACAACGAGTAATACACTCGTCTCAACACCGGTATTACCGAGTATAAACGGTATAAACTTTGAAACTATGTCAACCGCCACACAAGCGCCATCGGTTTTTAGACCCTTCTCGTCCTTCAGTTGCCGCCAACGTTCGAAAGCAGCGCCTAGGATTATTCTTTTTTTTTTCTCTTTCAGCGTTTTTATTATCAATTACTCTCTGAAAAAGAGTTTTCCTTCTCTTTGCTGGTGGTGGTGGTGGTGGTGGTGGTGGGGATGGTGGCGTCTTGTCTGCCATGGAAATTGTCTTCTACTGCTAGGTCCAAATGTGGATTAACTAGTTCCAGTAGCTACCGCAGGATAACAACAAACACAGGAGCTTGCTCTGGGTCACGAGCTCTGGGTCACAAGTACTGCACGAAGGGGTCGCGCGCGGGGCGCGGGGGAGGGGGAGTGCAGTACGACCGTTTGATTGACGTACTTACTGTCCAATGCAACGAGGTGGCAATCCAAATGATTGGCTGGAGTTTTTCGAGCCCTGCCCGTTCCACAGATGATTGACTTGTTTAATTTTCATGTCAGTACTTCTAACTCAGTGGCTGTAAGCGGGTTATGATAAGGATTTCAAGTAATTTTGCAAAAATGGCCAAAAAAGCAAATTCCGTACCCAACCTTTAATATAAAGAATGGTAAACTATAAGATGGTTAAAGATTTGATCACAAAATGGGGGGAATTAAATGCACACACCTCTTCCCAAGAGAGTCAGAACAAAAGGGAAGAGGGCAGGGGGGGACAGGTAACTTATGGGGTTCTCAGAAATGTGGGCGGGAGTACAGAAGGAGGTGGAACTAAATCAAAGAACAAAATCAAATAGAGAGGCACATAAGGCAGCTGGAAAGCTAAACTTCAGGTAATAAAACCGTAAAAGGCAATTTTGTGTAATTATAACTAAAGGGATATTACACCCTGTTACACTTATTGTTAAACCTGCATCATGCCACTTTTATACGGTAGCTATTCACCCCATAGCAAAAATATCTGAACTCGAAGATTCCTCATTCCACAATGTGTCGATTCATGAGTCAATTGATCCATAAGTGTTCCTCCATATTTCATTTTGTTCCAATCCTCTTCCCCGAATGTGGGATGATTATATAGCTGTAACTGTAGCTTCAACTCTGGCCACTAAAGGCTGCTTTTGGTGGAACGTACTTAATGCAGGTTTAAAACTTGGTTTGTAGGAGACTCAAAATGATCTTCGAGACGTCATCAGTGTGAAAGTATTTGGTACTACATCAATAAACTTGCCACTTTTTGGTGCTTTTACATTGAACATGGATACAATTTTATGAAATGACCTCTGAAATAGTTTCAGGTTCAACTTTTGAATCAAATCATTTGGTATAAAATTACCAATTGAAATAATGAACAGTTTGCAAAACCCACTTTTTAGATTTTTTTTGTGTCGTTATCTAGCTTTAGTACTGTGATATTATAAGTCAACCTAAACATATGGTAACCTAGCCTAATGAAAACCATTTTTTTGACATGTCTCACAAAGGAAATACTGTGGCAGTGTCAAACACATATATAACCGCAAGCGGTGATTATCTAGGCTAACTAAGAGCATCGTTAGCCTAGAGTGAACTCATTATTGCATGCGGGTGTCTTCATTCATAAAAAATGAAAACATTCGGGAGCATGCAATAATACAAATTATTCTAAAGAGGTCAGAGACTCCGTGCACAGCCCCGCCTTCCCCAGTGAACTAAGAAAGCCTGCGCCGTGACGAACGGGGGATTTGACCCCCTCGGTTTTACACAGGAAACCGAAACGGCTCGGCAGTGTCGAAAGACCTATATAGCCAGGGTTCGAGTTAGGTGGGAGCCAGTGGGAGCTGAGCTCCCATTGAGAGTGGTCTGGCTCCCATGAAAGCAGCAAAGAAAAATATCTGTGGGGGTCTATACAGCAGCATAATATTGTAATTAGAAATAAAGCTATTTTCCCTTCCACATGCAGAGTTATATTGACGTTACGGTTAAGTGGGATAATAGAACGCCGGTCATTATCGGGAAATAAGCCCAGACAGGGAGAACCGGACACCGACTCGAAATGGAGGTGCTTCGATCTGAAGGGGCTTATTTTCGATAATGAGCGGCTACTTGCCAAACGAAAAAACTTCACAAGGTGTTTTTTTACATTTTATTTGTTACCAACTTACCATACATAGTGGGTCTGTTCGAAACCACCTACTTGCTTCCTACTCTTACTAACTATGACGTCAAATTGAGTAAGTAGAACGTAGTAAGCGAGTTTTAGGTAAACGAGTAGTATCCGAATGTCTTCTACTTCCGGAAAGATTTTGTGTAAGCATCGCTAGCTTACTAGACGTACTCAACCGCCCCAGAATGCACTGCGTCTATTCAAAAGAACAATGGAAGCAATGGCGCTAAACGGGAAGCCGCAGCAGCAGACCCCACAGCTATATATTCTGTATTAACTGGCAATCTAGCATTAGGACAAAGAAGAGGAAACGCGGGAAAATCAGACAATGGACAAGAAAAATATAAAATAATTAATCATAATTAATTAATGTTTTTTTTAATAATTGTTTAATAATTGTTTTAAACATATCACCGCAAATCCTTAGGTTGAAGATGTACTGTGACGTTAAATGTGACGTTTATATATTTATTTATAATATTTATTAACGGCGCCCGGCCGGTAGGTTATTGACACGTCATTTGATTTGAGTTGATCAGCAGAGAAATAGTTAGCCAAAGACGTTGACGTCGCTTAGCAACCGAAGAAGCTGGCTTTGTTGTGAAGGGCCCATGCAAGTGAACGGAGCGTTCCACGGCATAGAGAAGAGCCGTTTCATAATAGCCCATATTTACGTCCTATATCCCCCCCCTCGTCAAAATTCAGCGCAAGGCCGGTACGGTCTCCCCCCACCGTCAACAACTTTAAGAGACCCCCACAGAGATGGAATCATAACTCGAACCCTGCCTATAGCCTACCTACTTCATCCTCCCCAACAATATGGGCAGGATCTAGACCAAGCTCTCCTTATAGGGTCAGCAATAGCCTCGTTTGAATGATAATGTATGAATGGAACGTTGCATTTTTAATGTCTACAACTATTCTATACTAGAGAGCCAATCAATGCAACCTTATGCGGAATCAGATAAAGTCGGCTCTCTTGCTGCGCAAAATATATGTTTTAAAAATCAGCACATTAAGATAAATGTAGTTGTCACACAAGCTACTTTGGATTTTTGTAACATGGAATTATTTCAGGGGGGGGAATGCCGTGAATAAATGTATGCACAGTGCGTTCAGGATTAGGACTGATATATCCCACATGAAAAAATTCTATAGTTTACTATAGTAAATAAACTATAGTATACCCTATATATACTATAGTAAATATCGTACTGTTTTTTAACCTTACTATAGTGGTTTTACTAAAGTAAACTATAGTATACTACAGAAAATTCTATAGTTTACTATAGTAAATAAACTATAGTATACCCTATATATACTATAGTAAATAGTGTAGTGTTTTTGAACCTTACTATAGTAAACTATAGTATACTACAGAAAATTCTATAGTTTACTATAGTAAATAAACTACAGTACAGAGCAACTCATCTACTCTGGTGCATCAATTAACCGTGGACAGCTACCAGGGACGCGGGAAGTCAGTCCGAGGGGGGGGTGCTGAGAGAGAATCTATATAATGACGTCATAATAAATGCTGCGCACACACTGTTGTTTTTTATTGGTCGTCATGAAAAAAACGTAAGGGGTAACACTTGTTTTTTATTGGTCGTCATGAAAAAAAACATAAGGGGTAACACTGTTGTTTTTTATTGGTCGTCATGAAAAAAAACATAAAGGGGGTAACACTGTTGTTTTTTTTGGTCGTCATGAAAAAAAACATAAGGGGTAACACTGTTGTTTATTATTTGTCGTCTTGAAAAAAAAAATAAGGGAAATAATAGAAATACACACATACATTTTAATGTCATGTATATCCTCTTTAATGATGATTGATTTTTGTGTATTGTCATCGCCTCAGTGGTGCAGTGGGGTGCACTCTGCCTAACCCCCTGGTGACCGGGGTTCAAGTCCGGTTGATGACCTCTGTTGGAAGTTTCTTATCTCTATTTCATGCGAATTATAAATTCAAGTATAACCTTTGTGATGACTTTAACCGGTGTCTTGATGGTGCATTGTTAAGTTCGGAGGTTAATGCTCTAAACAGCTCATGTTCCGATCCCTGCAAAAACGTCGACAGGGGTGCCACTGTCGTTTTTTATTGGTCAACATGGAAAAAACATGAGGGGTAACTCTGTCTTTTTTTATCGGCCGTCATGAAATAAATATAAGGGGAAAACACTGTCGATATTTATCAAATAAAACATAGGGGGTGACACTGTTGTTTTTCTTTGGTCGTCATGAAAAAAAACACAAGGGGTAACACTGTCGTTTTTATCAAATGAAACATGAGGGGTAACACTGTCGTTTTTATCAAATGAAACATAAGGGGTAACACTGTCGTTTTTCTTTGGTCGTCATGAAAAAAACCATAAGGGGTAACACTGTTGTTTATTATTTGTCGTCTTGAAAAGAAAACATTAGGGAAATAATAGAAATACACACATACATTTTAATGTCATGTATATCCTCTTTATTGATGATTGATTATTGTGTATTGTCATCGCCTCAGTGGTGCAGTGGGGTGCACTCTGGCTAACGCCCTGGAGACCGGGGTTCAAGTCCGGTTGATGACCTCTGTTGGAAGTTTCTTTCCTCTATTTCATGCGAATTATGAAGTCAAGTATAACCTTTGTGATGACTTTAACCGGTGTCTTGATGGTGCATTGTTAAGTTCGGAGGTTAACGCTGTAAACTGCCCATGTTCCGATCCCTGCAATATTGTCGACAGGGGTGCCACTGTCGTTTTTTATTGGTCAACATGGAAAAAACATGAGGGGTAACTCTGTTGTTTTTCTTTGGTAGTCACGAAAAAAACCATAAGGGGTAACACTGTTCCGTTTTTTATTGGTCGTCATGAAAAAAACGTAAGGGGTAACACTGTTGTTTTTTATTGGTCGTCATGAAAATAAACATAAAGGGGGTAACAATGTTTTTTTTTTTGCTCGTCATGAAAAAAAACATAAGGGCTAACACTGTTGTTTATTATTTGTCGTCTTGAAAAAAAAAATAAGGGAAATAATAGAAATACACGCATACATTTTAATGTCATGTATATCCTCTTTAATGATGATTGATTTTTGTGTATTGTCATCGCCTCAGTGGTGCAGTGGGGTGCACTCTGCCTAACCCCCTGGTGACCTCTGTTGGAAGTTTCTTATCTCTATTTCATGCGAATTATAAATTCAAGTAAAACCTTTGTGATGACTTTAATCGGTGTCTTGATGGTGCGTTGTTAAGTTCGGCGGTTAACGCTCTAAACAGCTCATGTTCCGATCCCTGCAAAAACGTCGACAGGGGTGCCACTGTCGTTTTTTATTGGTCAACATGGAAAAAACATGAGGGGTAACTCTGTCTTTTTTTATCGGCCGTCATGAAATAAATATAAGGGGAAAACACTGTCGATATTTATCAAATAAAACATAGGGGGTGACACTGTTGTTTTTCTTTGGTCGTCATGAAAAAAAACACAAGGGGTAACACTGTCGTTTTTATCAAATGAAACATGAGGGGTAACACTGTCGTTTTTATCAAATGAAACATAAGGGGTAGCACTGTCGTTTTTCTTTGGTCGTCATGAAAAAAACCATAAGGGGTAACACTGTTGTTTTTTATTGGTCGTCATGAAAGAAAACATAAGGGGTAACACTGTTGTTTATTATTTGTCGTCTTGAAAAGAAAACATTAGGGAAATAATAGAAATACACACATACATTTTAATGTCATGTATATCCTCTTTATTGATGATTGATTATTGTGTATTGTCATCGCCTCAGTGGTGCAGTGGGGTGCACTCTGCCTAACCCCCTGGAGACCGGGGTTCAAGTCCGGTTGATGACCTCTGTTGGTAGTTTCTTTCCTCTATTTCATGCGAATTATGAAGTCAAGTATAACCTTTGTGATGACTTTAACCGGTGTCTTGATGGTGCATTGTTAAGTTCGGAGGTTAACGCTGTAAACTGCCCATGTTCCGATCCCTGCAATATTGTCGACAGGGGTGCCACTGTCGTTTTTTATTGGTCAACATGGAAAAAACATGAGGGGTAACACTGTTGTTTTTTATTGGTCGTCATGAAAGAAAACATAAGGGGTAACACTGTTGTTTATTATTTGTCGTCTTGAAAAGAAAACATTAGGGAAATAATAGAAATACACACATACATTTTAATGTCATGTATATCCTCTTTATTGATGATTGATTATTGTGTATTGTCATCGCCTCAGTGGTGCAGTGGGGTGCACTCTGCCTAACCCCCTGGAGACCGGGGTTCAAGTCCGGTTGATGACCTCTGTTGGTAGTTTCTTTCCTCTATTTCATGCGAATTATGAAGTCAAGTATAACCTTTGTGATGACTTTAACCGGTGTCTTGATGGTGCATTGTTAAGTTCGGAGGTTAACGCTGTAAACTGCCCATGTTCCGATCCCTGCAATATTGTCGACAGGGGTGCCACTGTCGTTTTTTATTGGTCAACATGGAAAAAACATGAGGGGTAACTGTCGTTTTTTATCGGCCGTCATGAAATAAATATAAGGGGAAAACACTGTCGATATTTATCAAATAAAACATAGGGGGTGACACTGTTGTTTTTCTTTGGTCGTCATGAAAAAAAACACAAGGGGTAACACTGTCGTTTTTATCAAATGAAACATGAGGGGTAACACTGTCGTTTTTATCAAATGAAACATAAGGGGTAACACTGTCATTTTTCTTTGGTCGTCATGAAAAAAACCATAAGGGGTAACACTGTTGTTTTTTATTGGTCGTCATGAAAGAAAACATAAGGGATAACACTGTTGTTTTTTATTGGTCGTCATGAAAAAAAACATAAGGGGTAACACTGTTGTCTTTGTCAAATAAAATATAAGGGGTAACACTGTCGTTTTTTATCATTCATCATGAAAAAAACAAGGGGTAACACTGTCGTTTTTTTTCATGACGACCAATAAAAAACAACAGTGTTACCCCCTATGTTTTATTTGATAAATATCGACAGTGTTACCCCTTATGTTTATTTCATGACGACCAATAAAAACGACAGTGTTACCCCTTATGTTTTTTTTCATGACGGCCAATAAAAAACGACAGTGTAACACTGTCGTTTTTATCAAATGAAACATGAGGGGTGACACTGTCGTTTTTCTTTGGTAGTCACGAAAAAAACCATAAGGGGTAACACTGTTCCTTTTTTTATTGGTCGTCATGAAAAAAAACATAAGGGGTAACACTGTTCCTTTTTTTATTGGTCGTCATGAAAAAAAACATAAGGGGTAACATTGTTGTTTTTTATTGGTCGTCATGAAAAAAAACATAAAGGGGGTAACACTGTTGTTTTTTTTGGTTGTCATGAAAAAAAACATAAGGGGTAACACTGTTGTTTATTATTTGTCGTCTTGAAAAAAAAAAATTAGGGAAATAATAGAAATACACACATACATTTTAATGTCATGTATATACTCTTAATTGATGATTGATTATTTTGTATTGTCATCGCCTCAGTGGTGCAGTGGGGTGCACTCTGCCTAACTCCCTCGAGACCGGGGTTCAAGTCCGGTTGTTGACCTCTGTTGGAAGTTTCTTTTCTCTATTTAATGCGAATTATAAAGTCAAGTATAACCTTTGTGATGACTTTAACCGGTGTCTTGATGGTGCATTGTTAAGTTCGGAGGTTAACACTCTAAACAGCTCATGTTCCGATCCCTGCAAAAACGTAGACCGGGGTGCCACTATTGTTTTTTATTGGTCAACATGGAAAAAACATGAGGGGTAACTCGGTCGTTTTTTATCGGCCGTCATGAAATAAATATAAGGGGAAAACACTGTCGATATTTATCAAATAAAACATAGGGGGTGACACTGTTGTTTTTCTTTGGTCGTCATGAAAAAAAACACAAGGGGTAACACTGTCGTTTTTATCAAATGAAACATGAGGGGTAACACTGTCGTTTTTATCAAATGAAACATAAGGGGTAACACTGTCGTTTTTCTTTGGTCGTCATGAAAAAAACCATAAGGGGTAACACTGTTGTTTATTATTTGTCGTCTTGAAAAGAAAACATTAGGGAAATAATAGAAATACACACATACATTTTAATGTCATGTATATCCTCTTTATTGATGATTGATTATTGTGTATTGTCATCGCCTCAGTGGTGCAGTGGGGTGCACTCTGGCTAACCCCCTGGAGACCGGGGTTCAAGTCCGGTTGATGACCTCTGTTGGAAGTTTCTTTCCTCTATTTCATGCGAATTATGAAGTCAAGTATAACCTTTGTGATGACTTTAACCGGTGTCTTGATGGTGCATTGTTAAGTTCGGAGGTTAACGCTGTAAACTGCCCATGTTCCGATCCCTGCAATATTGTCGACAGGGGTGCCACTGTCGTTTTTTATTGGTCAACATGGAAAAAACATGAGGGGTAACTCTGTCGTTTTTCTTTGGTAGTCACGAAAAAAACCATAAGGGGTAACACTGTTCCGTTTTTTATTGGTCGTCATGAAAAAAACGTAAGGGGTAACACTGTTGTTTTTTATTGGTCGTCATGAAAATAAACATAAAGGGGGTAACAATGTTTTTTTTTTTGCTCGTCATGAAAAAAAACATAAGGGCTAACACTGTTGTTTATTATTTGTCGTCTTGAAAAAAAAAATAAGGGAAATAATAGAAATACACGCATACATTTTAATGTCATGTATATCCTCTTTAATGATGATTGATTTTTGTGTATTGTCATCGCCTCAGTGGTGCAGTGGGGTGCACTCTGCCTAACCCCCTGGTGACCTCTGTTGGAAGTTTCTTATCTCTATTTCATGCGAATTATAAATTCAAGTAAAACCTTTGTGATGACTTTAATCGGTGTCTTGATGGTGCGTTGTTAAGTTCGGCGGTTAACGCTCTAAACAGCTCATGTTCCGATCCCTGCAAAAACGTCGACAGGGGTGCCACTGTCGTTTTTTATTGGTCAACATGGAAAAAACATGAGGGGTAACTCTGTCTTTTTTTATCGGCCGTCATGAAATAAATATAAGGGGAAAACACTGTCGATATTTATCAAATAAAACATAGGGGGTGACACTGTTGTTTTTCTTTGGTCGTCATGAAAAAAAACACAAGGGGTAACACTGTCGTTTTTATCAAATGAAACATGAGGGGTAACACTGTCGTTTTTATCAAATGAAACATAAGGGGTAGCACTGTCGTTTTTCTTTGGTCGTCATGAAAAAAACCATAAGGGGTAACACTGTTGTTTTTTATTGGTCGTCATGAAAGAAAACATAAGGGGTAACACTGTTGTTTATTATTTGTCGTCTTGAAAAGAAAACATTAGGGAAATAATAGAAATACACACATACATTTTAATGTCATGTATATCCTCTTTATTGATGATTGATTATTGTGTATTGTCATCGCCTCAGTGGTGCAGTGGGGTGCACTCTGCCTAACCCCCTGGAGACCGGGGTTCAAGTCCGGTTGATGACCTCTGTTGGAAGTTTCTTTCCTCTATTTCATGCGAATTATGAAGTCAAGTATAACCTTTGTGATGACTTTAACCGGTGTCTTGATGGTGCATTGTTAAGTTCGGAGGTTAACGCTGTAAACTGCCCATGTTCCGATCCCTGCAATATTGTCGACAGGGGTGCCACTGTCGTTTTTTATTGGTCAACATGGAAAAAACATGAGGGGTAACTGTCGTTTTTTATCGGCCGTCATGAAATAAATATAAGGGGAAAACACTGTCGATATTTATCAAATAAAACATAGGGGGTGACACTGTTGTTTTTCTTTGGTCGTCATGAAAAAAAACACAAGGGGTAACACTGTCGTTTTTATCAAATGAAACATGAGGGGTAACACTGTCGTTTTTATCAAATGAAACATAAGGGGTAACACTGTCATTTTTCTTTGGTCGTCATGAAAAAAACCATAAGGGGTAACACTGTTGTTTTTTATTGGTCGTCATGAAAGAAAACATAAGGGATAACACTGTTGTTTTTTATTGGTCGTCATGAAAAAAAACATAAGGGGTAACACTGTTGTCTTTGTCAAATAAAATATAAGGGGTAACACTGTCGTTTTTTATCATTCATCATGAAAAAAACAAGGGGTAACACTGTCGTTTTTTTTCATGACGACCAATAAAAAACAACAGTGTTACCCCCTATGTTTTATTTGATAAATATCGACAGTGTTACCCCTTATGTTTATTTCATGACGACCAATAAAAACGACAGTGTTACCCCTTATGTTTTTTTTCATGACGGCCAATAAAAAACGACAGTGTAACACTGTCGTTTTTATCAAATGAAACATGAGGGGTGACACTGTCGTTTTTCTTTGGTAGTCACGAAAAAAACCATAAGGGGTAACACTGTTCCTTTTTTTATTGGTCGTCATGAAAAAAAACATAAGGGGTAACACTGTTCCTTTTTTTATTGGTCGTCATGAAAAAAAACATAAGGGGTAACATTGTTGTTTTTTATTGGTCGTCATGAAAAAAAACATAAAGGGGGTAACACTGTTGTTTTTTTTGGTTGTCATGAAAAAAAACATAAGGGGTAACACTGTTGTTTATTATTTGTCGTCTTGAAAAAAAAAAATTAGGGAAATAATAGAAATACACACATACATTTTAATGTCATGTATATACTCTTAATTGATGATTGATTATTTTGTATTGTCATCGCCTCAGTGGTGCAGTGGGGTGCACTCTGCCTAACTCCCTCGAGACCGGGGTTCAAGTCCGGTTGTTGACCTCTGTTGGAAGTTTCTTTTCTCTATTTAATGCGAATTATAAAGTCAAGTATAACCTTTGTGATGACTTTAACCGGTGTCTTGATGGTGCATTGTTAAGTTCGGAGGTTAACACTCTAAACAGCTCATGTTCCGATCCCTGCAAAAACGTAGACCGGGGTGCCACTATTGTTTTTTATTGGTCAACATGGAAAAAACATGAGGGGCAACTCGGTCGTTTTTTATCGGCCGTCATGAAATAAATATAAGGGGAAAACACTGTCGATATTTATCAAATAAAACATAGGGGGTGACACTGTTGTTTTTCTTTGGTCGTCATGAAAAAAAACACAAGGGGTAACACTGTCATTTTTATCAAATGAAACATGAGGGGTAACACTGTCGTTTTTATCAAATAAAATATAAGGGGTAACACTGTCGTTTTTTATCAGTCATCATGAAAAAAACAAGGGGTAACACTGTCGTTTTTTTTCATGACGACCAATAAAAAACGACAGTGTTACCCCTTGTGTTTTTTTTCATGACGACCAAAGAAAAACAACAGTGTTACCCCCTATGTTTTATTTGATAAATATCGACAGTGTTACCCCTTATGTTTATTTCATGACGACCAATAAAAAACAGCAGTCTTACCCCTTATGTTTTTTTTCATGACGACCAATAAAAACGACAGTGTTACCCCTTATGTTTTTTTTCATGACGGCCAATAAAAAACGACAGTGTAACACTGTCGTTTTTATCAAATGAAACATGAGGGGTGACACTGTCGTTTTTCTTTGGTAGTCACGAAAAAAACCATAAGGGGTAACACTGTTCCTTTTTTTATTGGTCGTCATGAAAAAAAACATAAGGGGTAACATTGTTGTTTTTTATTGGTCGTCATGAAAAAAAACATAAGGGGGTAACACTGTTGTTTTTTTTGGTCGTCATGAAAAAAAACATAAGGGGTAACACTGTTGTTTATTATTTGTCGTCTTGAAAAGAAAACATTAGGGAAATAATAGAAATACACACATACATTTTAATGTCATGTATATCCTCTTTATTGATGATTGATTATTGTGTATTGTCATCGCCTCAGTGGTGCAGTGGGGTGCACTCTGCCTAACCCCCTGGAGACCGGGGTTCAAGTCCGGTTGATGACCTCTGTTGGAAGTTTCTTTTCTCTATTTAATGCGAATTATAAAGTCAAGTATAACCTTTGTGATGACTTTAACCGGTGTCTTGATGGTGCATTGTTAAGTTCGGAGGTTAACACTCTGAACAGCTCATGTTCCGATCCCTGCAAAAACGGAGACCGGGGTGCCACTGTTGTTTTTTATTGGTCAACATGGAAAAAACATGAGGGGTAACTCGGTCGTTTTTTATCGGCCGTCATGAAATAAATATAAGGGGAAAACACTGTCGATATTTATCAAATAAAACATAGGGGGTGACACTGTTGTTTTTCTTTGGTCGTCATGAAAAAAAACACAAGGGGTAACACTGTCATTTTTATCAAATGAAACATGAGGGGTAACACTGTCGTTTTTATCAAATAAAATATAAGGGGTAACACTGTCGTTTTTTATCAGTCATCATGAAAAAAACAAGGGGTAACACTGTCGTTTTTTTTCATGACGACCAATAAAAAACGACAGTGTTACCCCTTGTGTTTTTTTTCATGACGACCAAAGAAAAACAACAGTGTTACCCCCTATGTTTTATTTGATAAATATCGACAGTGTTACCCCTTATGTTTATTTCATGACGACCAATAAAAAACAGCAGTCTTACCCCTTATGTTTTTTTTCATGACGACCAATAAAAACGACAGTGTTACCCCTTATGTTTTTTTTCATGACGGCCAATAAAAAACGACAGTGTAACACTGTCGTTTTTATCAAATGAAACATGAGGGGTGACACTGTCGTTTTTCTTTGGTAGTCACGAAAAAAACCATAAGGGGTAACACTGTTCCTTTTTTTATTGGTCGTCATGAAAAAAAACAAGGGGTAACACTGTTCCTTTTTTTATTGGTCGTCATGAAAAAAAACATAAGGGGTAACACTGTTGTTTTTTATTGGTCGTCATGAATAAAAACATAAAGGGGGTAACACTGTTGTTTTTTATTGGTCGTCATGAAAAAAAACATAAAGGGGGTAACACTGTTGTTTTTTATTGGTCGTCATGAATAAAAACATAAAGGGGGTAACACTGTTGTTTTTTATTGGTCGTCATGAAAAAAAACATAAGGGGTAACACTGTTGTTTTTTATTGGTCGTCATGAATAAAAACATAAAGGGGGTAACACTGTTGTTTTTTATTGGTCGTCATGAAAAAAAACATAAGGGGTAACACTGTTGTCTTTGTCAAATAAAATATAAGGGGTAACACTGTCGTTTACAGTGTTACCCCTTGTAGTTTTTTTCATGACGACCAAAGAAAAACAACAGTGTTACCCCCTATGTTTTATTTGATAAATATCGACAGTGTTACCCCTTATGTTTATTTCATGACGACCAATAAAAAAAAGCAGTCTTACCCCTTTTCATGACGACCAATAAAAACGACAGTGTTACCCCTTATGTTCATGACGGCCAATAAAAAACGACAGTGTAACACTGTCGTTTTTTTATCAAATGAAACATGAGGGGTGACACTGTCGTTTTTCTTTGGTAGTCACGAAAAAAACCATAAGGGGTAACACTGTTCCTCTTTTTATTGGTCGTCATGAAAAAAAACATAAGGGGTAACACTGTTCCTTTTTTTATTGGTCGTCATGAATAAAAACATAAAGGGGGTAACACTGTTGTTTTTTATTGGTCGTCGTGAATAAAAACATAAGGGGTAACACTGTCGTTTTTATCAAATGAAACGTAAAAAAAACTATCGTTTTTTATCTGTGGTCATGTAAAACCCATAAGGGGTAACACTGTTGAAAAGTATCGAATAAAACATAGGGGTTAACACCAGGGACGCGGGAAGTCAGTCCAAGGGGGGGGGGGGGTGCTGAGAGAGAGTCTATATAATGACGTCATAATAAATGCTGCGCAACATTCAGGGCTCCGCTCTGATAAACACTCTACTGGTGTGTAAAAAGAGTTCTGCCAACTAGCCACTGTTATTCACAAACGTCAGCAAGTAAACAATGTGGAAATTAGAGTCAACTCGGCTGATACTATGCTGAATTTCACACTATAACAACATGCCGACAAGCTGTTGCGGTCCGGGATTATACACAGCGTTATAACAAGGATTTAGGAGGTTATTTCTAAAGGTTTAAAAGGAGAGTGACAATAAAAGAAAGCCTTTATTTTCATCCAGAGTTACGAGTTGTCTGATATGAGGAAAGTGACGGTTTCTCCGTATGAGGAAAGTGACGGTTTCTCCGTCTTTGCTCTTTTTTTGCCAACCAGTTTACGTGCAGGATTCCAGAATCATAACGATAACATTCAACGTGTCTATTAATATGGCAGCAACATTTTACACCAGTTTTAGAATGTTCACTACAACAGATGTTGAACACCAACATGCTTATGTAAAATCAGCATAGTACGATATTCAGCTATCGACAGTTCTGCGTTGTGCGTCATAGCCTACGTCAGCCTACTCAGACAATGTTCTAAATAAATTGAAATGATAATATGATAAATATCATAAAAAGGATGTCAATAATTAAATGAAAAATCATGTTGTATGATAAAATTATTGTGCATAAAACCATCTCACTTGCAGTTACAGCCAGGGGCCGCCATGGGGGGGGTGCTGCAGCACCCTAAGCACCCCCACTTCCAGTGTCCTTGATAGCTACTGTGCCTCATTCTGGCCTTCATCTTGAAGCACAGCATTAGTGGCAGGGGATTAAAGGATTTGTTGGATCTTTTAAATATTGTAGCACCTGGATGTGCCCCCACAAGTAAATACTACTTTGACAAATCTTTCTTTAATTTGGCAAAACAATTCGAAATTCACCATTACTGTAAAATTTGCTCGCAATATATAGGTTAGTTGTTTACCCCTTGCTGCAGTGACGAAAATGTTGATGAAAGAGTAAACAAAAATGAAGGGTATTATTTTCTCGTAATGCCCTTGCGGCAACAACTGAAGGAGCTCTTCCAAAACACTACTTTCTACAAGTTCTTAAACGAAAACAAAACAAATATGGGCATGGGGGACATTTACAGTGGAAGTATGTACACCTCAAAACTTAAAACCTTTGTTGATACCCTTGACAAAATTTCACTTTGATTTAATATTGATGGGTCTTCAGTTTTTAAATCATCCAATTACTCAATTTGGCCAATTATCTGCACAGTCAATGAACTTCCATCTACTATCCGTGGAAAGTATGCTCTTCTACATTCCCTTTGGTTTAGTTCTAAACCCGAAATGCCAACACTGTTAAGGCCATTTGTCAAGGAATTACAAGAGCTATTCACAGAAGGATTTTCTTGGCATGACAACACTGGTCATAAACACACCAAAAAGTTGCCCCAGGTGTCTGCATATGTGATGCGCCAGCCCGTGCCATGGTACAGGACATGAAACAATTTAACGGCAGATATGGGTGTGGGTTTTGTCTGCATATGGGAGAAATAGAACCAAAGGGAAAAGGGTTTACACGTGTATATCCTCACTCTACTGAGTATCCTCAACTAAGAACACATGATCAGACTATCCATCAGGCATCTGCTGCAATACAATCAGACACAGATGTTAATGGGGTTAAGGGACCTAGTCAACTGCTGCTACTTCCTAATTTCGACATTATCAAACATTTTGTCCCAGAATATATGCATAGTGTTTGCCTTGGTGTAACAAAACAATTTGTCAGTATTTGGTGTGATTCAAAAAACTCTGCTTTGCCATTCTATTTACAACCGAAAATAATCCAACAGATTGACAGTTCTCTCCTCACCATACACCCACCACATGAAGTCAAAAGATGTCCAAGGTCATTGTCCGAGAGACACTATTGGATGGCATCTGAATGGAGGGCATTTCTTTTATTTTATTCCCCCATTCTTTTGAAAACAGTTTTACCCCCGGTTTATTATAATCACTGGCTATTACTTGTCTTCTCCATGTACACGCGTTTTGTTGTCGAGGTACAAGAGCTTTATGGAAAATGTTATGTATCTTATATTGTTCACTGCTTAACCCATTTTAGCAACGCAGTTGACATGTGGGGTCCGCTGTGGGCCAACTCTTCATTTGTTTATGAAGACACAATTGGCACTCTTCTTGAAATGTTAAATGGTACACAGGCAGTCCCTGAACACATTTTTAAGAGATTTTTTAACACAAAAACACTAATGCACCACACTGAATTATTCAACCATGCCAGTGATGATGTCTGTGATCTTTTCAACCAACTTGTTAATAAAGACAATATGTGGTGCTCGGGTTGTCGGGAATTACACAACAAGAGTAATTACAGTGGGGGAGTCCATTCTCTTTGGAAATGATATAGAGGCCAGTGTCAAAGAATTCAAGAGATGTTTCATCCACCACACTTTATACACCACTGCACTGTATGCAGCAAATTTTAAACGCAATAATTCTTGTGTGGCTCTAAAAAACGGAGAGCATGGTAGCATTAAATCCATACTACTTTGTAAGCTCAATTGTGGTTGCTTATCAGCATGCAAGTGTGAAGAGGTGTACCTACAAATTTTTAGATTCAAAAAGGATTCCAGACAATTAAGAATCTATGATGATTTTGCTAAGGTGAATACTGCTAAGCAAATTGTGAAGTTCAGAAAGACCCATGAAATACTTCTTTGCAAACCTAATGATATTTTGTGCAAATGCTTTTGCTACGTACACGATGAGTCAATTATTCTTATCAATGTTTAAAGTTAGTAAGGCTTCAATTGTACTCTCTTTCATTGTTATTATATTCTGGCTGTTGTAGCCTATGCATGTTGTGCATTATGTTTTATATTTATGTGTGGTTTATGTTTCTACAATAAAATGTCCACATTTTAACGTACAGTTAACATTTTTTTCATGTTAACTGTACGTCCACACCAGAAGCTCATAAAGTTTCGCTGCGAATATTTCTGTTCGCTTTGGTCGCTCAAGTCGCTCATGACGTACAATTCAATTTTGCAGACGCATTTAAAGGAGCCATATGCTTTTAGTACAGACAGCCATATCAAAGAGTGAACTCCCATACACTTTGGCCATATATTGCAGAGACGGTTTTGCTTGTTGGATAAAGTGCTTCGACAGCAAGTAGGACAGTGATTCCCCTCCAATATATATATTAAAAAAAACTCCTAAAATGTAATTACAACCGAGAACAAATAACGTTGCGTGCTGTAGTAGGCTACTTAAAATGTGTTTCACTGATCTGCATCTGCAAATCATGATCTGCACTCATTCGTCAAACAAATTGACATTGGCGCACATTTTCTATCTATCTAGGCCTATCTGTCTATCTATCCATCTATCAACGTGTGTAGTTTTAATGTGATGTATTTTGTGTATGTCCAGTCAGACTTGTCTCCCTTGTTCTGTGTGGTCTTGTAGGCTACAGTCCTGTGTGAGCCGAATCACCTAAATTAATTCCCGACGATTTGTGTCGTTTGGTATGAATAAAGACTTGACTATAGGCTATCTATCTATCTAGACTATTTAATTTAAAATGATTCACCTCAGGCTCCGTGAATAGTGGGGAATGGAGGGATAAAAGACAAGAGATATATCCCTTGTCATTTCGATTAGTTTGTGTATGTGACGATTTCAGCATGACACTCAGCATGACTACACGCGATTGGTTGGTTAGATTGGTGGTATGGAGAGCAAATGAAAATGATTCCCGCTTAAGAACGTTCTAGATCGCAAATATTTTCTATAAATACTCCCGCTTATCATCACTTAGTATCAAAATCACTATGGATGTTGCACTCATTAACTATTGAACACAAAACAGAAAACACAGCTGTCATTATCACTGTCACTGACAGCGATATATCGTTTCACTTCTTATGACAAATGTAGGCTACTTATTGCAAGTCGCTTTGGATAAAAGCGTCTGCTAAATGGTCATCTGTCAGCTGTCTATCCTCTATTAAACTGCATTGAAGTGACACGTGTTATTCATTTGCATTATTATTGCATTATGCGTGCATTATTCCTTTGCACAACGTATTATTCCTTTGCACAACGTATCTATTTTCGAGATTTGAAAACGATATCGTCCCATTCAGAGCAAGGGAGATTAGTATGATACGATCTCGGTTAGCAGGCATGTATCGCGCCTATTTTACAATAATCTCAAACGTTTCATTAACTCACACAGACCAACCAACCACGCGTGACACCTCCGCCCAGGCCAGAGCCTCTTTGTTTCGATCTCTGAAATGAAAAAGGCTTGGATCGTACAACACCGGGTGCCCAGTTACAGCCGCGATAAATTTTTCCGTCGACATTTTGTAGTCAGTAGGAACCAAAACAGTAGGTATAGGAACCAAAGTGCCGGTGATCGGTGTTCCCTGGGATCCACGCAAGCGAAGAGCGTCCGATTGGCTGTCAGTGTTTTGCCGCTGAAACGCGTCATAGTAATTTGCATAAAGAAAAGTTTTCAACTTTTTTTGGACGCTCTGGTCGCTCAACTTTGGCCGCTGGTAGCGTTGGTCGCTTTGGTTGCTTTGGTCGCTCTTGCCCATAGAAAGTGAATGACTTCCCGCGATTTGGTAGCTCAATTCGCTTCTGGTGTGGACGTACAGTGTTAAGAGGAGTTTCGGGCAACGCTCCAAAGAAATTAACGATGGTTCGAAAGATCCATCGTGAGAATGATCGTACGAGCGAAGATCCATCGTTATCGGTAAACTGGGCCCTGAACTGCAGCCTCATTAACATGGTCAAAATGTCTATTGATAAGCACACAACATCCAGAAAACTAAAAGCACACATTTCTCAAGTGAATTAAGGGCTTTCTTCAAAGCATATACCTGAAAAATCATTGAAATTCTGGGGAAATTAAACATTTGTAGTCAATAACACTAATGGAAGAAATATAAATATGACAGAGTTAATTATGAAGGAAAAATGGTAAACGGAGATGTTCCCCTTAATGCCATACTGTGTCTTGGCAGTCCGATTCTTAGAAACTAATAAGCCGGAATGTTGATTGCCTGAAGAATTTCAGGTGCTGTTCAAAGTTGTGTTTCTTAAATGAGTGGCAATGACAGAATGTCATGTTCAGCTTGTTCATACTGCTCTAATCAGGATTCAAACCCTCAAATATAAGGACCATTAGTACACGGCATTATCCTGTCGATCCGCTGACATTCCTGAACTGCATGAAGCCTCATTCACATGGTGAAAATGTCGATTGATAAGCACACAACATCAAGAAAACTCCAAGCACACATTTCACAAGAGAATTAAGGGCTTTCTTAAAAGAGTACAGATCTGAACATTTGCACTGTTAATGGTATCCACCTAATGATAGCCACAATAACAAAATGGTCATATGGGCAAAATGGGTTGAGACTGTGGAGGTTTGGCTTTTCTTTGAAATTGTGGGAAAAGTAAACATTTTATTGCAGAAGACCAGGGTGAAAAAGGTGCATCTGATTTTAGAGATGAATATGATGAACGAATTTTGAGTCCATGTCAATCTGTTGAGGAGAAATAAGCCTACCGGTAATTCATGATTTTTTACAATAGCGCCACCTTTGGGTGCAGTACCACATATTTGGGTTTATGGGTAGAGCAGGGGGTTATTGGTAACCATACCTGAAAGTTTCAAGAGTTTTCGACTTACGGTATAGGCTGCAGTATGACTTTTACAGAATTTGAGGGAAAAAAAACATTACAGAAACAATAGGGGCCAAGCAGCTTCGCTGCTCGGAACCCTTATAATGGCTCCCCATAAAGACCAATCATTTCTTGATTAATTACTAATCAAGTACTGACAAACCATTCCTAAAATATGATAGCTAACATTCCAATGCTCCTATGCTTCCAAATTGAGGCAGTCGATTCGATAAGATGTGGCGATGTACAAACCCTGTGGGAATGTATCCAAGCAACAGGCCATGTCCTATACTATAGCAACATCGGCTCTCCGGGTCTCTCCGGGTTAAAAAGCTCTGTTCTTCCTTTCAACAACTTGTTGAAACTTGACAGACATAATTTTTACACAATTTAATCTCTGATGTGCAATTCAGTCTGTGATAGGTCATTTGTAGCTCAATGATATAATCTCAGGCTACAATTACATCTATCTTTGTATTTCGGACCAATCAATGGTATTGAACTAAAATAGTCTCAGTTCTTAGATCAAATCTGATGATATTTCACTGGAGGATAACATGTCTTTACTCAACAATAGAGAATTATATCTATGTATATACTATGGTGGAAAAAAATGGGATTTGTTTAGAACACATTTTTTGATAAAGATAATTTTTAGAAATTTCATGAAGCAATTTCGCTTTAAATGTTTCTATTGTATTTGTTCTTTGTGCCTTCTGATGACGGTGTAGTAGACCACATAAAGGACTTGACTCTGGCTTAAAGGCAAGCGCCAGTGTTTGCCAGCAAGGGTTTGGGTGGCCATACTTTCCATGCAGGGCACTCCTGTTAAGCCTCTAATGACGAGTGACCCTGACGTGAAGGGATTCTTACAGACTGGGTCAGCTCCTTTAAAACCCACCAGAGTTCCTGCTGCTGCAAGCCCATCATGCCTGGAAACGGAGCGATCAAGTTATGTATGAACACCCTCCTCCCACACACCCCTGAACCCCCGCCTCCCCCTCTCATCTCCCTTCCTTAGCCTATAGGAAAAATATATTTTCTTGGTTTGGTGAATGCAGCGTGGGGTTTATGATCGTTTGATCTTCCATCATCCATTTGGGACATCCTGTACTCGCCATGTTGTCAGGCCCCAATGCGTGTTTCAAAAGAGGACATCCGTTTTGAAGTCCGTGGTGTCCGATCGCACCGTGACTTCCAGAGGAGGGGGGGGGGGGGGGGGGGGGTCACGAGTTGGTATTCTGAAAGCAGATCCCCCGGGAGCCACTGGAGAGACAAAGGGAACAAGACCGGTGACATCGATTCATAAATCGAATGGCCGTTGCCGCCTCTTTGAAGAGAGACTTGACTTCCCACGAGCGTTCAACAGTTAAAGGCAAAAGTCAGCCCCATGTTGAGGACATGGCTAGAATGTCCAATGTTCCAAAATAATTATATTCATCTGCTTTTCAGCTCATTTATGGCATAATGCATCAACATAGCATAGCCTAGTTTGATTGATCTTTTAAATCAAACTAGGTCTAACTTAATCAGTGACTTTTTTATTCTCCAAAACATACAGATTGATAGTTCCACTACGGGGTTTTGTTCCTATTCAATTATGTCCTTCTCAATATTTAAGAAAATTAACCAGGGACATGGCTTCCGATTTTTTTTTTTTTTGTGTGTTTTACCCGTCTCTCCATCTCAGCTAGCAATCCACCGTGGTAACGCAGGGTTCCAGTTGTTGGAGAGCACATGGCTCCCATCCAAGTAGAGGCGCTTGAGAGTGGACCGCTTGGAGAGCAGGAGCACAGTCGCACGCTATCCATCGCCTGGTAGCCACCGCCACTCTGCGTCCTCTGGGGATCTCCTCCCTTTATGTAGGCACACTTAACACACCAATTATCTCGTCTCGGATCTAGATTTTTCCTCGTTTTCCTTTCCCCCCCTCTCTCTTCACTCCTTGCCCCGGGTCAGGCTTAACCATCACTTTGTTTGGTATAAACAATCATTGGTGATCATCACATCGGGAGCCAAAGGACGTTTGCCACTGTTCGCTTTGAGACCGGTGAGTAAAGACTACAAGTGTTTGGGTTGGGCTACGTTTCCTACTTTCTAATATGATCGATTTGTTTCCTTGCCACAAGTTACAAAACTAGCTAGATTGCAATTACCTGATAGTGATTGAGACAGTTTTAATTAATATCGATCCAGATAAATTATGTATTTGCATTTACACGACATTTGGATCCATTTTAATTTAACGTGGGTGATATCTGCAGCTGCAAATATATTTTCATGTATAGCCTACTGAAAGTTTGCTGAATCTTCCAGAAATCTCAACTTTAGTACACTTCTCATTGTCTGTTGTGTTGTGTTCTAATATATAATGTTCGAGTAGGCTACCACAGTGGAATAAATTATCAATTATTTTCTATAACCCCCTTTCCAATTTCAAAACTTTCAAACCTACACATCGGGGTGATGGGGGGGGGGGTTGCCCTAGAGGACGTCTGGTTACCCTACGTACGGGAAACCCATTTGACTCCTACCTGTTCCACTGTTAAATAGCGGCCCAAATTGGTGGGCGCCATCCTGATCATTTCTCTGAGTGAGAAATACGAAGTGTTGCGCGTGAGCGTGTGCATGGGTTGAATTGCGTGTGTCTCCTGTGTATTGCTCCTATGGTCGTTGCTTGTGTTTGTCAGAGCTGCTGGGGCGTCATGACGGCGGAAAAGAGCGGGCCCGTTGTAAACGGTAAACAAGGCGAGGACCCTGAAGGCTCAGCCTCCAGTGTGGACAAGCAGGAGTACCATGAGAGGGGCCACTGGAACAACAAGATCGAGTTCTTCCTGTCCGTCGCCGGGGAGATCATCGGCCTCGGCAACGTCTGGAGGTTCCCTTACCTCTGCTACAAGAATGGAGGAGGTAAGGGGGGAAGGAGACATCAGGACTCTCCTACTGCGCTGGTCATGCATCTATATATATAGATATATATACAGTATGCAATATACCTGCATGGAGGGACGAGGTGAAGGAAAGGCAATGTTGTAGATGAAATGAGTTATTTTGGTGGGATGGAAATGGAAGAATTTAGTCTTCAGTGAGGGAAAAGACAGCATGATGATAAAAATTAGGTTGAGGCACTTTCAAACACTATAAACACATATTCAATTCTTCAAGATAACAAATCTGAGCACTGTGACGTTTTAAGTAAATGGATGGATCGCTGGGAGAGATGGCTAATAACTCTGTTCTGATCTCCATCAAAGGAACAGTGTATTGAACGGTTGTCGTCTGTAAGGCTGGCTGCTTGATTTGAAGAGGGACAGGTAGGATGGTAGCTAGCAAGCCCAGCATGGAGCCACATCATCCGCCTCATTAAAAGAGAGGTCATGTTCATGTTGGCAGTGCAGCACTGGAATCCAAAATGTCTGGTAACCGCCTAATCGTTTTGAGTTCAGTTGAAGGGTAATGCCAATAGGTAAGATAGAGGCTAAGATTAATTCAGATAGGTAAGATACAGGGTGACAGTAAGATAGATAGGTGAGGTTCCGATAGGTAGGCTAGATAGGTCAATAGGTTATATGGTAGATAGCTGAAGTTAAGTTTAGTTCATATAGATAAGATAGATAGGGGACGTTCAGATATGTACGATTTAAAGTAGATTGTTGACACTCCGTTGTGTTGTGGGAATGTGAAGGGGCCTTCTTCGTACCGTACGTCATCTTCTTTGTGTGCTGTGGCATCCCCGTGTTCTTCCTGGAGACCGCCATGGGCCAGTTCACCAGCGAGGGAGGCATCACGTGCTGGAGGAAGGTCTGCCCGCTCTTTGAGGGTGGGTACAATCCAGGGGCTCTCCTGCATCTTCCTGATCCCACATAGCAACAGTCATTTGGGATCGCTGCATGATAAAATTTTAGTTGGAAACTCTGTTTAAAAAACACAATGTAACTCTCATAATAATCACTAATGATGGTTAACTGGGAAAGCTAGAGCATTTGAAGGTAGAAATGCTTTAGTTCTTCCCAACCCCAGTTGATTATTACTTATTATCAATGCACTCATATCATCGAATCATCTTTTATTTAAACAAAGACGTCTGCCTTAGAAAAGGAAGGACAAAGTCGAGGATTTTGTTTATTCAAAGATCATTGGACATAACAGCTACCTATTCCCACTGTTTTTATTTTCATGTATGACCTGTATCCGTGTGGACCAATGAGCAATCGTTTTTCCGTCTCATTCCTTCCCACGGCCTCTTCAGGGATTGGCTACGCAACCCAGGTGATTCAGGCGCATCTAAACGTCTACTACGTGGTCATCCTAGCCTGGGCCATCTTCTACCTCTTCAACTGCTTTACCACCGAGCTGCCCTGGGCTAACTGCGGCCACTACTGGAACACAGGTGGAGACTCATATTAGACTATCAAATATTCGCTGTGAAGGCCTTGGCACAGTGTGTCATCAACCAACTGTCCCAGTGTAATCATCATGAATGTTCAGTCAAGCTGATTCTGTGAGTCGTGTTGTTTCTGTGGTTCACTATGGTCACACGGATTCTGTCAACTTTTTTTCAAAGTCCTGCCTACTAGACGCTGTTTGGCTTCACACTCAAGCAACTGAGAGCAGAGATTGATTTACTTTTTTGGGGGAATTAGTGGGTGGGGAATTAGTCGTTTGAACCAGGCACACAGTTTGTGATGGTACCCCTAATATTGTTTTAAAATGCTCTAATAGTTACAACTTTTTCATTAATTTTCCATCATGATAATTATCCATGACAAGAATCAAGGACGGCACTAAAAACTCATTCTAAGAAAAGTTAAGGATAAGAGTCTAATCCAAATGGCATATGCTATCATTTTATCATGATGAACAAGTCATTCTGTGTCCACAGAGAACTGTGTTGACATGTATGGAGCGAACGCCACCAACTTCACAAACCCAAACGCCACTTCTCCGGTCATTGAGTTCTGGGAGTAAGTAGTGCATCTCTCACTTCTATTTCTTTATAACAAAGTCAAGTTACTGTTTGATGAGATGCCTAATGAAATTCAGTGTATTTATACATTCTCGAGATCACTGTAATGGGATCAAGGGAGTGTCAAACTTCTTTTTCTGCAGTGTCACGTTCTCACCTACACATCTCTGAATCCTAGCTCATTTGTAAGTTGTCATGTAATGTTCGGATCAAAGGTCTCATAGCGTCAACACTCTGGCTCTTGAACCCAATCTGTATCCTGGAGTCACAAATCAGAGCTTCTGCGGAAAGCCATCTGATCCACCCCGCTAACCTTATCGCCTAATAATTAGAACTGTCTTTACATAATTGTGTCAACAAGCCCTGGGTAGGCAAGCTGCCTCCCAGCGTGGGCCGTGTGCGGCAGCATTTCATGCCAGGCCGGCGTGTGATATGCTGAGCAAACGTCCTGTCCCCCTGCCGGAGGCCATGCGCTCTGCTGTACAACTGCTGTGTACAGTATTCTGCTGTGTTAAACCAAACCGCCTCCATTTTCAGTCACGCCAGAGTATTATTTAGATCATATTATTGTTTTGTGACTTTGGCGAGTGAGGGAAATATTTGATCGTTAGCCGATAGCCAAAAGGAAAAAGGCGTGCCGTTGGAAACGGCAACCTAGCCAACTGCCAAGCTGGTGGCAGAGAGGAAAAATGACCGATGACCTCATCATATTCATGCCAAGACAGAGTCTATTTTTACACTGTAAATGCAGTGTTCAATTCGTAGCAGAATGTTTTCCTTGGATCTCAAAAAATATTATTTGCCTGATCCATTTTTTTTTTCAATAATCTCCAGCGTTTACTATCCAATGTCATTTTCATTCTATTCTATTTAGTTATTTACTGTTTTATATTGTGTTAATTGTATCATAGCATATGTAGATGCACGTCTTTCGAAAAACATGCATACGTCCACATGCAAAAGATTTCCATCCTAGAAAGCAGTTTATTTCTTCTATTCAACACCCTTCATTGATGGGGGATTATTCCCCCGTGGACAGTGCTCATGAGGGATTCGCCCGATTCAATGGAGATTACAGATGATTATCAGCTAAAGGACTGTACACTTTGAGCTGTTCTTTCAGTCTCTTAAGCAGTCCAGAGCTGTCCTGTTGTGTTGGTCACCAGACTTTGTCACTACAAAGTGCACTCTTCACTCTTTCCTCTTTCCTGAAACTGTTTTGTTAGATAGTAGTCACAGGCCAACGACGTTTCTTAGAAAAAGTCTCACGGGAAAGTACTTTAGTAACAAGCTATACTGGACAAAGCAAATCATTTGATACCAGCAGCACCGTACATTACGCCCGGAAGAGATTTACAGTACATGCGCATGTGTACAATGTAAATTACATTAGCATGCGCCGACACTGGCTACCAACACTTCCTGTCCCCTTCATTCACTGGCTGTGGCCGGAGGGAGGGAGGGCGGGGGGAAGGGAGGTGAGCGGGTCGAGGGGGGGCTGTGTTGGACCTGGAGAGTGGAAGGCCACCAAGAACATGTCACTATGATCAATGGCTGCTGCAGGGGCCTCGAGGGTGAACCGAGAGGCAAGCGCTTGGCAGGGCCTCGTATACCTCTCTGGCTAGCTTTTTAGCATTTTTTTTTTCTTCTTCTTCTTCCCCCTCTTTGCTGATTCCTGGCCATGTGTCAGCGAACAGGAAGTAGCAATCGCCGAGACGCAACCTATGATGTCATCGTTAGGGATAGCATGCCCAGATTCCCATGGCGACCACTGTTGCACACGTTATCATATGGCGAACCGATAGAAGAGGTGATTTGTTAGCGTAGCGTAGTATGGACAACCATGGGTTTCTTCACGTCAAATAAGGCAATGGGAAATGGATACATTTGAACTATGAATTTAGAGTTCAAAAAAACTGCTGTATAATTCTGTGAATTTGACAGTAGGTAGAGTAACATCACCCCAATTCACACAATCACACCTCCACCTCTATTTCCTCCATCCTGCTAGCTGTGAGTGAAGCAGACTGTATCTGCATGGATGCCTTGTGAGGTCTCAACTCGCCCTGACATTATTTATGACTCTGTTTATGTAAAGAACACTTTCTCTATGTGCCCGATTTCACAGTAAATCAATAATAATAGTACTACATTCCTTCAAATAATCCCATGAAATTAAGATTATCATAAATACTGTTAGATATCAGAGCCATCATAAAAACAGAGTGACATTTGAAACATAACAATAATAGTAGTATGTATTTATATGTTTCGGAAGAATATGAATATCTACTTTTTTACTTATTCTGCGGTTTAGTAAAACATTTATTGTAACCTATATGTATGTTGCATGTTATTGTATGCTGCTTCTTGGCCAGGTCTCTCTTAAAATGAGGTTCTCAATCTCAATGAGACTTTTCTTGGTTGAATAAATGTTAAATGCATAAACGTTTCTTTAATCATTAGTTGTTGTTATTTTCCTTCCCGTGTAGACGCAGAGTTCTGAAGATATCAGATGGCATCGAGCACATGGGCAGTATTCGCTGGGAGCTGGCCTTCTGTCTGGCCCTGGCCTGGTTCATCTGCTACTTCTGCATCTGGAAGGGACCCAAATCTACCGGCAAGGTAACACTCACCTGACCATCCACCTGTGTGAGTACAAGCACACACACAAGGAGTCATCCTGTTTGTTCGTGTCTATGTGCATATTTGTGCACGTACTTGTGCGTGCACACAGCGACCACTGTGTGCTCGCTGTAATCTGACGGTTTGCTACAGTAATCCTTATGCTCTTTTGAAAGAAGAAACAAGGCCCAAACAACAGGAAGAGGCACAAAAACACAACAAAAGTGTTGCCACTCGTCGCCCCCTTTCCGCAGCACTCTTTCACGGAGAAAAGTCTCTGTGAAACTTCTGCCTTCCCCTGCTCTTGTGAGCAGAGGAGAAAGCATATCTCTTCATTTTCTCCCCGTCTCGTTTCTCCCTCTCTCGTCCCCCTTTCCGCTTGAATGTGCTCTCTTCGATTCTTACAGGCAGCCGGGGTTTCACTGTCCACCGCACTCAGCAGCCTTGGAGAAGCACTTGAAAGATTCAATGAGACAGAGTGACAATGGAGGGAAAGAGAGAGAGAGAGGGCGCGAGATGGAAATGGACGGTCGGAGGGAGAGGGAGAGGGAGAGGGGGAGGGAGAGGGGGAGGGAGAGGGGGAGGGCGATATGTGCACCGGTAAAAAATAAAGTTAGAGAGACGTATGAGGTGAAATGTACAGTACATTGTGCATGATAGGGAGTTGAATTTTGATTTCGGGGGTGGGATTTGCAGCGTAGCCTATATTTCGCTGAAGTGCCCTCCGTCTGGCAAAGTAAAGCAGGAGTTGTGGGGTGGGGGTGTTGGCGGCGGTGGAGGTGGCGGTGGGGAGGATGTGCTTCTTCATGGCTCAGCTTTAGTGAGCCGTCCAAGATTGATTCCCGTATTCAGGGGAGAGAAGTAGACCCGTTCATGAGGAGCATGCAGAGTAACCCCCCTCACATCCCTACCGGACCCCTTTTCCTATCCTACTGCTCCACAACCAGCCCCTCTCTCTCTTGCTCTCTCACTCTCCCTCTGTCTCTCGCTCCCACTATCCTTTTTGCACTCATCCTCTTTGAGAAGAACCCCAGCGTGCTCACTGCGAGACAGAGAGTGGGAGAGAGAAAGAGAGAGGCTTTCTTCTATACAGAAAACCACAATCCATTCAGAAGTCTCCTCCATCTTCACTAAGCTGTTTGCTTTTGCAGGGCCATGGTTGCCAGCCATTCTCCCGCCTGTACGATTTAAGGCCGGTAGATTTGCTGCAGCCCGAAAAGATGCTCCTGGGGTGAGCTTGAAGGAGCATGGGGTGTATCCCAAGTCACAGCGAGATGGGATATGTTTCTACGCTGTTTGAGTCAAAGAGTGGGGAGAGACAGAGAGAGAAAGTAGGGAGAGGAAGATGTACAGCAGGGAGGGGCTGTGGGGAGTGGGGAGAATGAGGCTGAAAAAAAAAGAGTTACTGGAAGAGAGCGCTTGTGTGGTTTAAGATGTGTAATCGTTTTATAGGACAAATTGTTGCTGGACGGATGAATTAAACGGAAGAAGGCCTTTTTTCCCACACTCTCTCCGTGGGCTGTCATAGGGTGAGAGCAGTGGCCAGATATGTTTCACACCGGGCCCTGCTCCATCATGGCCAGCTCCATCATGGCCAGCTCCATCATGGTCAGCTCCATCATGGTCAGCTCCATAGCGCCTGGTCCGCCTCCACCCAAAACAGACTGGCTTGAACTTTCTGTTCAACGTGATGTAATGAACCATGATTTGTGTGTGTGTGTGTGTGTGTGTGTGTGTGTGTGTGTGTGTGTGTGTGTGTGTGTGTGTGTGTGTGTGTGTGTGTGTGTGTGTGTGTGTGTGTGTGTGTGTGTGTGTGTGTGTGTTCATCTGTGTCACTAAAGGGTAATCTGTAAACTCAGCGGGTCTGACATACAGTGGACAGGTGTACACAGCCAACACTTTGTATAGATGTCCAATGCTTGTGTGTGCAATTGTGTGTATTGCAAAAAAAAATAAAAAAATGCAGCATTTTCCCACACTGCAGGCATCACTCCTCTGGACCGCTCCTGTCTAACAGACAGAGCCAGAAGAGCTCTCTTTTCTTCCCACCTCCTCGTCCCTCCCCGGCCTGTTCTGTCCTCAATTGGACCTTGACGGCGTGCCAGCAAACCAGGGGGACGTTCGTTGCCCACCGACGCTTTCCAAGAGCCCGGGTCTTTTGTCCCAGCAGGCTTCCTAGGAGCCTCGAGATGGGGGAGCGCAGCTTAGAAAAGCGCTTGGGTTTGGAGGTTAGCGGGCGCTAACACACAAACCCCCATACATTAGTATGGGGTGTATGTGTTGGGTTTCTCTTAGCTGCTTTCTTTGCAGTAGACTTCGGGCCTACTATGTGTGATCCAACTCCTACGAAGGGCTTCCCCTAACCTTCACGTTACTCCTACAATCGGTGGGGTCAGGGGTCAGCTCTGACGCCTCACAGTGAGGTCACTACCTTCCGATCTGACCGGGTGCCACAGCTGTGCTGTCTGCAGGTTCTCGTTGTGTTCATGCTAGGTTTCCAGGAGCTCTTTTTCCTGAGCTACTGCAGCTGTGCAGCTTAGTTCAAAAGAAGTCAATTGTTACCAAGCTGTCTGATACTGATGCCGTTTGATGACTGAGCATTTCATTAGTAAAGGCCATGGAGACGGGATTCATCGTGCGGAAGTAAATCAAAACAAATCACTCTCTCCTTAAGTGTCTGACCAATCAAGCACAGTGTTCCCATCGCCGTCATCCCAGCAAGTCACAAAAAGCTTGGAAGTTGAAGAAGTGCTGAAAAATAACGGATCATTTTTGTTCCTAGAAACTGTCCCATCCCATTTTTTCAATAAGTATTCTGCCCATTGAAGACATGCAGGTTAAGATAGTAAGCAAAAACATCATGGATCAACAAACGTTGAATCAATAAAATGTGTGCGTGGTTCAACACGGTGGTTCTGTTTATCTCAAGGTGGTGTACGTGACGGCCACATTCCCCTACGCTATGCTGTTGGTCCTGCTGATCCGAGGGGTGACACTGCCAGGAGCCTGGGAGGGTATCAAGTTCTACCTCTACCCGGACATCTCCCGCCTCTCAGACCCTCAGGTAGGCCCTCCATGCTCTGATAGTGTGTGTCTGCATGGGGTCGCGTGTTTGTTGCAGTTCATTTGAGAGACGGACATAATTGTGTTCTGTTTTATTGAGAGGAGAAGCTGGATGTATCAGCAAGTTATTATTTTAAGCAGAAATAGAGAACATAGGCAGGAGAAAAGAGCTGAGAGAAACAGTTGCCTCTGTTTCCTGGAGCCTCCATCTTTAGCAGAAGTGAATAAGACTATCGTGAAAACTGCTATATTGCAGTAACGTGATATTAAAACAAACAACCGCAGGTGATGCGAAACTACTGCCATAAATTCAAAACATATATGATCCATGATACTGCTGAGTATCTGAGGACCCTGCTGTATCCCCATTTTAGTTTCCTCGCCTGTTTGTCTATTTAGTGTAGAATATCATAAATCCTCGTCTAATTCGAAGGGGAGAGACCCCGAGCACAAAGACGGCTTTGCTTTGGCACGATAGCTGCTCGGAGCGCTTGAGGGCTGGTTGTCTGCGTGGGCAAGTGTTCCATTTAAACTTTGACTGTACAAAGGTAGTCAACAAGAGCCGAGCTCTTGCGCTTGGTTGACTTTTTGGATAAACTATAAGCCATACGCTGCCAAGATAAGCTTCTTGACGTTTTGACAGTTTGTAATGTATTTAAAATTTTTACGTTTTTACTGTGAAAGTATAAGTGGTGAAGAAACTGTCAGAACACACAAGGCTCATAACGACGTTGCAGCAGTGCATCAAAATCCGATCATAATCAAACAATCGAAAAGTACTTACTGGTTTGTTTTTTAAAGCTTCAACAAGTGGTCTTACGCAGCTTGCCCACTGCATCCGTCCGTCAACAGAGAACGGAAGGCATGTCTGACGGATGGGGCAGTGGTATTTGCCGACGGAGCCACGATCTGATTGGCTGACTGATCCGTCGCAGCCTGAAAAGTTAACATTTTTGCTACTTCTGAGCGCAAGAGACGGAGCCGACGGAACGGACAGACCCACAATGTATTTCGGGATCGCCCCATGCAAAATCAATGAGATCTATCAACGGACGGATACAGTGGGCAAGGGGTGTTAGCTAACTGTTTTAGAACTTAAAAATATACATTCAGGTGGAAAACTATTTGTCTATTAAAAATATTTACATTAACTAATTATTTGCGTTGGAGTTACACTTATGTCAACTCATCACTGCAGGCCTAGAAGCGAACTTATTAGTTCTGATTTAGTAATAAAAAAAATAAAAAAAAACGGCCCAGGCAGTGACCTGAAGGTCGCTGGGAGAAGAGTGGGATATCTGCTGGGGCTACACAAAGTGTGCATTCAGGGTCACGGTGGGATCACCAATACTGCAGGCAGCCATCTACCACCTCCCAGCTCGGATGCCGTCATCTACTGTAGGAGTTCTAAGATGCTCCCATTGGTCAGGTCCAAAATGCGATGAGGCAATTTTCAAAAAAAGTTTGTATATCCAGAACGTTGCTGGTTGCGTCTGAATCAGGTCACACTTAACTTTGAAGCTACTGAGGTCATGACTTTTTGAGGGAATGCCAGCGATTTTCATATTTTCATGATTGCAGCTTAAAAAATGTTTCATGTTTTCATTACAATTAAAACTAATTACATATTTAAGCAAAATGTTTTAAGCATTTAGAAAATGTTGCCATTCGACTAAGTCATTTTTGACTTTCTGGAATTTCGCATTACTCTAATCAAAATGTTGCAACAAATGTAAGTGTTCTGTGCCACTGCTGGTCTTATCAGTGGCCACAAAAGTAGGAAGCGTGTCTGTTCACACTAAAAAGATGGGTGCACACACCAACGCACACACACTTGATTGATTGATTGATTGGTTAAGATAATGTAGAATGATAGACAGACAGACAGATAAATACTGTAGATAGAGAGATTCAGCGGTAGATCAGCGGTTCAATGGATAGAGTCTGTCAATGAGATCACTATGCAGTACCTCTTGCTGCTTTACTCACAGGCAGTTGATGGACAGAATGAGACACAATGAAGGTGCTAATCAGACATTATGCTTCGCAACACCTGCGGTACACTCCACCTGCTGGCTAACCGCTAAGTGTTAATCCCTCTCAGCCCAGAAAGTTAGCAGGGATACACGCTTGTTGGATAAATGAATCGTTTTCATTCATGAGCTTAACTTTGTGAGTCACACTGGGAGAGGGGAAGACAAGATTGTGAGACACAGGGAGAAGAAGAGACAGGGAGAGAGAGAGATGCACTGACACACAGGAAGAGATAGAGGGAGAGACCATTAAAGAGAGAGAGAGAAGCAGCCACATATGGAGACTTAGGAAGATAAATAGTGTTGGAGGAAGATAAAGGGGCACAGCTGTTTTGGCAGAGGGAAACATTATCTCTGACAACAAAGTTAAATTGGATTCCTCGGCCACAAGGGGGTCTTTGTTCTGTTTGTCACCGGGCTGTGTGCTGGCTCCTCCATCTGCCTCCACAAACGTTGTCATACCGCCCTTTTTACGATTTCTTGTCTTTAATTTTTCGAGAGTCCCCCCATGCCCCAACACACACACACACACACACACACACACACACACACACACACACACACACACACACACACACACACACACACACACACACACACACACACACACACACACACTGAGCCACAGCCCCAACAGATCCAAACACAGGCTGTGCAAATTAGGCCCAACATCAACAAGTGATTCTCTGCGCGGCCCGGGCCCCGCTACGCCTCGCCGGGCCCCGGAGCGCCAGAGCCCAGAGGTGAACTAAAGAGAACATTAATGAACATTAGGGGGAGAATGGCCCAGTTCTTCCACAGGAACAGTCCCGTGTGTTTGCGAGGTCAGAGAAGTTACCGTGGTTACTGAGCAAAAGGAGAGAAGACTGTGTGTTTGTGAATTGTTTCTCGGTGGGGGAAATGAGATTAGTGAGTGAATGGCGATGTGAGCGAGAGAGTTTTACAGAAGAAGCTGCGCCGCGCAGAGTTTGAATCCCCCGGCAGTCTCTGTGTTCTCCCTCTCTTGGTTCTGTTGTTGGCCGGTTCGCCGCCGTAGGAAGCCGCTTTCTCAATGCGATGTATCTAGGACAGCGTGTACGTTTGTGCACCAACCATGTAGCTAATACATATGAAACTCTACCGGCCCTTTTGTTTTCATATAAATGTGATGCAAAATGGTTCATGGAAATAGAATATATTATCACTTCTTACTTCAAAGGAGCCACATGATTTCTTTTTAAAACCACAATTGTTTGCTTTAACTTTGATGTTTGGTGCTTTTATGTCACATCCTGGTTTAGCTACAGAATAGATCTCTGGCTGAAACTGATGGCTTTGACTTTGTGTCCGGACACCTGTTATAAGGCAACCCCATTAATAGGCTCTCCCTACAGCTGTAGAAACATGGTGGTGCAACATGGTGGGCTCCATGGAAGAGGAGCTGCTCACTATATATTTATATACATATGGCTCATTCTAAGGTCAAGACAACGATTCTTATTTTCATGAGATTAGACACTCATCAAAACATACTTTGATTACTTGAATACTACTACCACTACATTAATTTAAAATCGAAATTTATCCAGCATGAAAACTCTGTGAACTAAATTTGTTCACCAATCAATAAATAATATCCGAATCTATCTATTTCAGTGATTAATGAAGGCCATTTTATGGATGAGATGCAGCCTACCAAACGGCTCCACACCTAACATTTCTCTGGAGGTAGCAGGGCAGACCTTACAGCCTGAGTATGGTCTGGTCGTCTGTATGTCGGAGGTTCACTGAGGTTTATAACGGTATTTATATCAGCGTTGTCATTGGTGGAGTACGGCATGAATCTTGAGGCACTGTTCCGCTTAGTATCTGCTTTCAGGAGGTGAGTTCATGATGTTCTACTTCTCAGAGGCAAAGGGACGTTTCCTTAGGCCCGCATTAGGAGCATCTGATATCGGCACATGGCACAACTAAGACCAGCGTGGGACTCTTTCAGTAGAATGTGCGGATGTTAATGATGTCATGGCCTTACCGTTATAGGACGTTGGACAAAGTATCACGTATCATTTCCGCTGTCAATCAGAGAAACTTATGGGAAGTCATCGGACAGTTCTGCAAGAAGCTAATTTCTAATATGTGTGTGTAAAACGTGTGTGTTTGTGCTTGTCTGCGTGCTTATGCAACACAGGTATGGGTGGATGCAGGGACTCAAATCTTCTTCTCATACGCCATCTGCTTGGGCTGTCTCACTGCTTTGGGCAGCTACAACGCCTACAACAACAACTGCTACAGGTAGGGCAAAGAGCAGTGTTCAACCCACTGACTGAATGCATCACCAAGACCCATCCTTCATAGTGTCATGGATGTCAAGCTACTGCTTTTAGTTGAGAGAAGAGCAAAAACATTGGTGTTCATGTAGCAGACCTGTTTACCCATAGCGACTGGCTTATGAATATTGTTAAAGGCGGTTATAAAACAGTTTTGCTCCAGTGATATTGTGATAACATCGGGATAGACTCATCCACCCCACATATCCACAACAATTATGTGCGCCCAAACTTGGGGACATTTCTTCCACTTGTTGAAGTCCTCTCTCTCCGTCTTGTGTCCTCTCCCCCGGACGCCTGCTCCCTCGCTGGCTCTCCTGTGGCTGCCGGGCCTCCAGGGACTGCCTCATGCTGTGCTGTCTGAACAGCGGCACCAGCTTCGTGGCGGGCTTCGCCATCTTCTCCGTGCTGGGCTTCATGGCCTTGGAGCAGGGCGTCCCCATCGAGGCGGTGGCCGAGTCAGGTGAGAATGTCGCTCTGCACATTGGATGTCGTGTGGATAATATCGTTCGCCTCGTAGAATGATCGAGTCATTTGTTGGACAGATCGTGACATCCATACTAGTTCTATATATAACACTGCTGATTCACTGTGTCTCATTGGCTGTATCTTAAGTGGAATTCCAGCGAAAATTAAACCCAAGGGTCTTTTGACATGAAAACACATTAAATAAGTTTTCCCGGAGCAACTCTATCAGCCTAAATGGCTTCCATTGCATTGCCTAGGGGCAGCGCGAAACGCTCCTAAATCTGCAATTTTTAACCACTCACATTGCTCAAAACAGCACCAAACCTCTGCAGTAGCATGACTAGGTGTTAGGGTAGCGTTAGCTGCTGGACCCAAGAGCAGAACACAAGAGACAGGACAGGAGTTGGAGTGACGGTGAACAGGTTTATTTAGTACAGCTAGGAGTGAAGCAGGAGGTTGGTTGGAGTGGGGCGTATCGGGCTGGAGGGAGTGAAGACTGCAGGCTGGAGGTGACGATCCAAAAACTATAGGTGAGAGAAAACAAAGGTGAGGCACGAGAACTCCACAAGAGAGAACACTAGAGCGTTTGCACTGGAGCCAGGAACAAGTAACTACCACGGTAACACGAAGTACGATCTGGCGATGACTGCAGGGAAACCAGGTGTATCTGAAGGGGAGTTGATGAGTTGATGCAGGCCAGGTGTGAACAGTTGAGTGGCAGGCAAGGCACAGAGACAGACAGGGGGCGTGGCCAACACAGGGGGAGAATACACAGCACCACAACAGTGGCCATGACACTAGGGCCCCTTCACATAAAATTAAGCATCAACAACTTAGTTTGCGTACCGGGAGTTTATTAAAAAAGACTGTTTTACAAGTCGGTAGGTCCGTGTTTACAGGAAGTCCATACGAGTCGATTACCGAATGCTGAGTTCAGTTCAAGGAGAGAAGTTGTGGAATTTATAATTCCAAGGAAATGCAGGTTAAACTCCAATAATTGTTCTTACACAACGTGTTTATTCCATTTATTCCAAGCTCTCGACAGTATAGCAATCCAGCATCGCCACAATGGCTGGAAAAAACTCTCCAGCCGTTCCCACGTAAATGGCTACCGGAAATAATATAATGGAGGAGCCAACTAATTTAACTTAAAACATTTTGTCTGTAACTTAGGTATGCAACTCCTTTCATTTCCCTGACAACACTCTATATTGACACAAACAGCCAAGTATCAAGTTAAGTTAAATTTCGACTAAATACATGATGAACCTTAAAATATGACTTAGGCAATTATGCTATGAGGCTAAAGATATGCAAAATGTTTTCTTCCTGACAGAAAAAAACACACAGCGTAGCTCCGGCTTGTATGTCAGCAACAAGGGTACAAAATTCTTTCCGATGGGGGATATGCCGTTCACACAAACCCCCTGAAACACACAGAGAGAGACACTGGCAAATGCACAAATGCAGAATTTACAAAGAACAATGGATCCAAATCTCAGTCCCAATAAGTTGCGCTAACCAAAGACGCAAAACCAACGCGCACACACACACACACACACACACACACACACACACACACACACACACACACACACACACACACACACACACACACACACACACACACACACACACATAGACACACAGTAGGTGTGAAAGAACATAATCACGCTCCATGATATGAATATGCTTGGCGTCACTGAACAGTGATGTCATGGCTTCTTAAATAATAATAAATGAAATTTATATAGCGCTTAATATGGTACTCTAAGTAAGTCACCTTCTTAATGTGTTGCCTCATTTGACCTCCTATATATTTCAGACACTGACACTGGTGCATCTGTTTGTGTTTCAAACATTATAGAAATTGTCTATTCCCTTTTCATAACCTGTGATAATGAATGTATGCCAAATACCTAGCCATAGCACCTGAAATACCAAGCGAATGCATTCCCATACATTATCGTCTGGTTTAAATTGCATTATACCACTACAGGAACAAGCCTTGTAAGCAGCATCATCATCATCATCATCATATCATCATCATCATCATCGTCATCGTCGTCAGATAAAACAAATATAATATAAATATAAGAACACATTAGAATACCAATTATTAAATACGTAGGATGGATAAAGATGAATAAATCAGAGGAATACTAAAACAATAACATAAAAATAATACAATTATGACATTTTATTAAAGATCATATAAGAAATGAAAGTATTAGTAATCGGTGAAACTAAGGGTCTCAAATATGGATGAGTTTGAAACAACCATAGATAAATACCTCATTCATCCACTAAGGACTATCAAAGGTACTGCGGTGTGGAGAGTGACAGTAGAGCTGCTCTGTGCAACGCAGGTCCCGGCCTGGCCTTCATTGCCTACCCCAAGGCGGTCACCATGATGCCCCTGTCCCCACTCTGGGCCTGCCTCTTCTTCATGATGCTCATCTTCCTCGGACTGGACAGTCAGGTCAGAACCAGTCCCAGCGCGATTGCTAATGGGAACAGCGGAACTACCTACCTCCTACCTGGCTGCACACAATCCTGTTTATGGCACGCTACGAGACGCTAAGAAATCAATACTTTTTAAAATACTTTATTTATTTGAAAAAGGATTCCATTGCTTACGCAAAAGGTTGGAAATAGCATTGATAGCAACTGGTCTTCTGTACAGAAATAACAGACAAAAAATGCCGTAATTGACAAATCAAAATCAAGTATTCATCAAATTAATGTTATTGTATTGGGAGCTTGCGGTTCTATTTTTGCGGTTCTTGGTTTATCAATCAAGTATCTTGATTGATAAACCATATAGAATTGTATCAGCTCAGTGAACATTAAAATTACCATATTTAATCTTATTGTTCTTTGTCAAACTTCAAATCAATTGTAACTGGAGTTCTTTCATTTGCCATTTGGTTTCAGACAATAAGGGTGTGATAGGTGATTACTAAGGCATTACTGTTACAAATGGAAATGTACTATTACTGTTATTATGAACAGCAGGCAATTAAATATAAGAAAAGGATTACTAGTTGCCTTTGTGGAAATCCCAATCTAGAATTGGTTTGATTTGGGATCATCTTCTGATTTGTCTTGGTGTGTGTGTGTTCCAGTTTGTGTGTGTGGAGAGTCTGGTGACGGCCGTGGTGGACCTGTACCCCGAGACGTTCAGGAGAGGCTACCGCAGGGAGCTGCTCATCCTGGGCATGTCGGTCGTCTCCTTCTGCGTAGGACTCATCATGTGCACAGAGGTAACGTGCTCCTGCCACTCAACAGCTGGACCACGTAACAGCTGGACCGCGTAACAGCTGGATCACGTAGCCGCTGCACGGAGAGCAACACAGCGGTGTAGATCGTGACCTCCAATCACAGATGTTCTCATCTCACCATGGAACGCCTATGATGAAAGGCTTTGAGTATTGTGCATGTACGGGCGAGAGAGGGGACGAGAGCAGGAGGTCCAATGGAGCGATATTCTTCAGTGGAAACCTGGGAGATGAGTTAGAAAAAGCATCTAGAGAGATTGTTTACAGATTTTGATCTAAAACGACACCAATAAAGTTGCTCATCTGGTTCCGGGCAGCGTTAGCTGATGCACACAGCTCAGTACGATAACTAATGACCTTCTCTAAGCCGAAGCAATGTAGCAGCAGATAGCAGTGTAGTAGATAGCACAGTTTGGTATTATGCGCTGTTCTGGGACAGGATAGGTGACTTCTTAGCTAATGTTGAAAACAAGTTTGAGCAACTTAAAGTGAAATGTATGATTTGTTTGGGGAGCCATGAGCTACTTAATTGTCTTTAAAATCAGTCAAATTATAAACATTCTTTCTAAGACATAATATTATTCATCTTGTTCAGCATCATCATCTTCAATGTCATCATCATCAATGTCATCAGCTCCATTACGCCATCGTTTTCATCAACAACGGCAAAACATGACATTAACACCTCAGGTACTCTATAGATTTTGAACATCTCTTGTGTTAAATATATTGGAACCATAGGAGAGAATATGGGGGCCCAGCTCTAGCTCTAAAAACATAAAATGCCCCTGGAAAAAGCTGGAAACGTAGCTTTTGGCACTCATCTTCTGGCTTCCTCTAACTCACTCAAGGCCCACATTTATTAGATTCTGCTCCCCTGAGAGTCCCATCGTAAAGAATGGGTCTGAGTGAGAATCCTTTTATAGTTCCCCATGGATATTGACTCAAGGAAATGAAGATGAGAATCGAGCTTCAGTCTCCGAGCAAAGAATGGGAGAGATTCCACGAATCATGAAACCTGTTGTATCATTAATCATTGATAGCGTTGCGTATGACTGGCTACCATGCAGATAGCTATTTGCAAAGTTACAATCATCACACCGCTAACAGAACCTGGATTGTTCTAAGGCAAAAAAACGGATCAATTAAACATTAGGCAATAAACAGGTACGATTTCAATTGGACTTTTCAACAATTTATTTTAGCATATTAAATGAAGGGTATGATACAATTTGGTTGCATATGTTTGCAGATAGGCAAATTTAACACGCATGAAATGTGACAAAGAAATGTTATTTCAGCCTAGTAGCAATGGTAGCTGATTGACTGCTGTCTTGTCCATTCAGGGCGGAATGTACGTGTTCCAGTTGTTTGATTCTTACGCGGCAAGCGGGATGTGTTTGCTGTTTGTGGCCATATTTGAGTCTATAGCCATTGGCTGGGTCTACGGTAAGATATACTGCTTTCTATTATGGTATCTATAATATGAGTATCAGTGTGTTATCCTGTTTGTTATTTACAGTTTGTTTAACAGCAATTCAAATATGTCCTATCCTAAAATATGATTCTCCTAAAAATACTGTACTTCTCTCCTCTCAAATGGATGCATGGTACCACTTGTAAACACTCAAAGCCATACACTGCATACTTCTTATTGCTCACATTACTATTCCATCATTGCCCTCTGCTGGCGAACACTCTGAAACACATTTCATGGGCAGTAGTCCTTTACTCAAAGGAAATCAAAACACACCAACATAGTGGGTCCATCTAAAAGCTGTATGTAGGCTATGGTTAAGAGACAGCCAATGGTAACGTGAGTAGTTAGTAGCAGTCGTGCTAGTAGAAGTCTGCTTGTGACCCCCAGACAACTTGTGACACACGCTGCGTTGTCTTCCAGGAAGTGACAGGTTCTACTCCAACATTGAGGACATGATTGGCTACAAGCCAGTCTTCTTCATCAAATGGTGCTGGATGATCCTTACCCCGGGCATCTGCGCTGTGAGTCCACTCCAAAACATGACCCATAGCATCAGGACAGGTCAACTGAAGACACAAATCAGCCAAATCAGGACAACATATCATGGTGTTGTTCGGGAGAGTCGTGAAGGGTTTGATGAGGCCGGAGCCACAGGGTTTGTCCTCGGCCTGCCATCCCGTCGACTGACGCAGTATTCAACCTGCCGCTTGTGATCCTAGAGATTCATCAGAACCTTCTGTATAGCTGAAATATATTGTACATTTTGATCTGCTCTAAAAGAGGTCAATGCTTATGTTGTATCTCAGAAGGAGAGTTTACATTTTAGTTAAGTTGTATCTCAGCAAATTGTGATATCTAACCTGACTCTATTCTGCTAACACTGCTGATTCACTATCTCTGCCAATCAGAGTGCTTTTTACATTCCATAATCACTATCTGCCTATTATATTTCTTAAGCTAAATACAAAATTAACCTTAAATTATGACCGAGGCAATTATGCTATCAGGTTAACGATTTGAACCTTTATCCATTGAATATTGAATACATGCTCAGAATTAAATCGAATGCATATTTTTTTTTTTTTTTGCTTGGTGATTATTTTCTTTATCTATTGTTTGTTTTAACCTTAAATGCACGTGAAGCATCTTTGTGTACCTTGAGAAGCACTTGAAATCAATGTATTACTATAACTATTATTCTGGTCATCAGTCACTCACCGCGGATCCACTTTCCTCTGTTTGTTCTCTGCAGGCCATCTTCCTGTTCTTCCTCATCAAGTACAAGCCCCTGAAGTACAACAACGTGTACACTTACCCGGACTGGGGCTACGGCATCGGCTGGTTCATGGCCATGTCCTCCATGGTCTGCATCCCGTTCGGGATGATCTGGATGATCTGGAAGACCCCCGGCACCTTCAGCGAGGTAAACACCAGCGCCGAGCCTTGTGGGGAACGCCAGCATGGTGTGAGGATGCCTCTGTGGCCCTGTTTACATGGCAGAAATATCCAGATGCTATGACTATCGTCTTGATTGGAATCTAGATAAAAAAAAAAACCTAATCTTGTTAATATGAAAGGCACCATGGTGTACATCGCCGTCTCAGCCTGTTTGTGCCGCCACAAACTGGTTTCATGTTTGACGTCCGTGGGTTTCACAACATCCGAGAACATGTGGATAGATAGCGACCGCGTTCCACCAGTTTATGTTGGCTTGGATAAGGCCGCAAATCTTGTTTAATAATAGAAATGCCATGTCTAGGATTCCTGGGAGAGTGAGAGAAGAAGTCACAGAGCGACGATGTTTCAGAGACATTTGCATATGCCAGCTCCTTGTTGTAGAAAGGTTGACGACTGGTGTCATAGAGCTGAGCCTGTGACCTGACAACGCCGCCGTCAGAGATCATGTCTTGAGGACAACCTATCGCTAGTCAGTCTAGATTTAACACGGCGTACGACACCACCTCCGGAGATGGGTATGACAACAGTTGCCTTCATCTCTTATACATCCGTCCCTGCCCGTTAAAACTGGAAAACATTTCTATTTGCATTGAAATCTCACAACCGAATTTGTAATTGAGAGAATCAGATGCTGTTGTAAACAAAGCCAGTGTCATTTTCCATAACACTTACATTTCTCTTTTAATATGTTGGTTGTGGAGTATTAAGAATTTAAATGAGACCCAAAACAAAAATAGAATACGGTGACTGATGCACTGTGAAAAGTTCAGGTTTGGTATTCATGGTCCTATGTGATGGTGCATAAAGTCCAGGCTAAGTAGCCAAATAACAAGAGTTGTATTCACGACTCTGCATGAGGGTTGATTTACACAACATACACCCAGAAGAGCTCAGCAATCAATCCATTCTGATTCATAATGGAAAGTTTTCTCGTTTGGGTTTAACTAGACGATTTGATTCAACAGACTCCTCAGAGTATGTTGAATCTTCCTTAAACATTATCAGGAAATAACAATGTCATCTCTTTCGCTCGCTCGCTCTCTCTCCCTCCCTCCCCCCTTTCTAAACTGCGCTCTCTACAGAGGATGAAGAAGTTGACCACACCGAGTCCAGACCTGAAAATGAGAGGGAAACTCGGAACCACGAGTCCTTACGCCGTCAACGATGCAAAACCAAAGGCTGACGGGAAAGTATCCGCCCACACAGAGAAGGAGACGCATTTTTAACTGCCGCAATCAAGCAACGACCAAGCTGCCTGCCATTTCAACAACAATCATCACAGGAAATACAAAAGGAAAGTTCAACAACGACGGTATCTCCCACTCAACCTAATTGGATGTGAAAACAAAATGGAATTTTGCCTTTTTTGTTATTTTTTAAAACAAAACAAAGCATAGTTGTGCCTCCGTTTCGCACAACAATTGATAGCAGTCTTTTATTTTGTCTTGATAATATAACTAACAGTTTTTCTGTTTTCTTAATGAGTAATACAAAAACCAAAGGAGCTTTGGATGACATAGATGTTGTCCTGCTACCTGGTCATTATGTGACTCTTGTGTCCATGCCTTTAGAACAAAGGCAATGTGTTGTAAAAAGGTTTACACCATTTTTTTTGTGATGGCAACAAGCTTCACGTTGTGTTTTTTCTCTTTTAGGTCTTAATATGTAGCTGGGTTTGGGGACCCATAATTTAGTAGTAATCATTAAACACTTGTCCTAAGACTTATACGAGAGCAATGTGAATCAAAATAAGTTAAACGATGCATATCGAAAGAGTTCTGCCGTTACAGAATCTGATGTGTTTTTCGCATTTCTTCCCAATAAATAATTATATCGCTTTGCAAATTAGGAGCTAATTAGATGTCCTGTTTGGGCAGAAGAACTCCATTTGAAAAGCATGCAAAACTAGCATGCAAAACTACCAAGGCAGGACTCTGTTAAATGCTTTTGATTCCTCCCCACTCGGTTTCAGAGTGAAAGGCCTCATGGAGCTGTGTTCGACTCGCAGGTTGAGTCTAACCCCCCCCCCCCCCCCTCTCTCTCTCTCTCCCTCTCTTACCCCCCCTGCACACACACACACGCAGCCTCCCTATAAGTCTCCGGTTCCCTGCCATTTCACAGTAATTACGTTGAGCCTAACGCACAGTGACAGACAGATAGATGTGTACCCCCCCCCCCGCCTTTTTTATTTTATTTAAGACATCCTTCACCATGATGCCTTTCAAAAACGTGAATCTCCTGAACTGTGTCCTTGTGTTCATTCCCTTTCCCCCATCCCCCTCAACCTTCTCCTCCCCCTTTGTCTAGTCTGTTTCTTCTTCTTCTACGAGTAATTTTGTCATCATACTCTCACATTCTATTCAAGACAGAAGCAGTGACATCGTAATGTAACTGTGAGCAAATTGCTCTGGGTTTGGTCCCACACTTTTTTTATCAGCATTGATTACGTCGAAGAACGATGCTCCGGAGGAAGCAGGCGGGTGATTCGGAGCTTGATTCGGAGCTTGTTGTGTCAACCCACGTCAAACCTTTCAGAGGAAATAAACCAGCGGTGGCAGAGATTAGATGTTTCGATGCCCGAGACCTATTTTAGGGGGCGGGGGGAGGCTGAACTCTGCAGTGAGCAGGAGCCAATGAGCTGGTCTCATCCATGTTCTGTGTTGAGTTGACGTTCTTCTGACATTTCTTCCTTGCTCACTTCATGTGTTCGTCCTCTCTTTTGTATGTTCGTTCTCTCCTTCTTGCCTTCTCACAGAAAAATGAAATCAGAGCAGAATGTGGGAGAGGGAGCCAGAAAATGTTTCTCTGTTTGCAGTTTTTTCCGGAGGGGGCGGGTAGGAAGTTGAAGCAATTGAATCAAAGATGAGCAGAGGAAGTGGCTGACGAAGCAAGTGAAGCGATGAGGGAGTTTAAAGGAAGTGTATTTTTCTAGAAGGAAGCCCCGCCCCCCTGTCGAAAACCCTCTGAAACCTGTCGTGATGGGTTCCCTGAAGTGTGATAAATTAACCTTACGTCAGTGTTGTGTGACTGGAAACGGTAGGCTGTTTAACACTGGCCACATTGATGTATTTTTCTTTTTCTTATTTTGATATACAGCTCAAAAGCTCTGCTGTTAGATAAATATAATAAACATAAATACATTGTTTGACTATTCTATACTGTTACAAATGTTCTGAAATTCACAGAACACACAGTCTGCTTACTCGTTTTAAAAAATAAATATAAAAGAAAAACAATTAATGTGTCTAACATTTTTTATCCATCTCTCTTGTTTGTCTTTTTGTTTGTCAGCCTGTCTGCTTGCCCCGCTGTCATATTTCCAGACTCTAAACTCTGTGTGAAGGTTTAATGACTCATTCTATGACTTGTTTTATTATTTGACTGAATTATTAAATCATTCATGTCATTAAGATTCAGAGGGCCTGTCACCGAGAGACATATTTAACGAGGAGTCCTCACTGCCGTGTGTGTGTGTGTGTGCACACAGACCTCTGCACCCTCACACATACACTGGGAGTCTATGTGTGCACTTACATACACATATGTACATCTGTGCATGAGTATTTATGATTATGCCTGTGTGTGTGCGTGCGTGCGTGCGTGCGTGCGTGCGTGTGTGTGTGTGTGTCAGTATGTGTGTCTAATGTGCTTGTGTGCCTGTGTCTCTCTGTGTGCATCATTCTGTTCCGCCACGGTTCAGAAGTCAGCTGTAGGTTCTCCGCCTTGAAAGTTGCCACGATCCAGTTTATAATGATATATAAACCCTGTTTCTCCTCTTACGCGACGTTGGAGTCCCATGAAGACATGAAGATGAGAGACATGTATCCATACCGTCAACAGGATCACCGTCCATAAACCTGTGCTTTTTCTTCTTAACAATTCGGGATATCCTAGGGAAGTATATATCCTATAGTATATTCTTCCAACCACAATATATAGTTATTTGCATATTACTGACTTAAAATCCTTGGTCACACCCGGGTAATGTCTTCCCACTTCTATATCAGGTGACCAAATGACCACCCTCACTGGTTCTGTGCAAAAGATCTATTAATGTGAGTATTGACTTGCCAATGGTCAATTTGCAACTGTTGTCATGTTTTGTTCTGTTTCGACGCTCATTTAAAAAACAATGGTTGACCTTTAGAACCCGAACACCATCATCAAACCCATACCGTAAACCACACTCAAAACAAACTCACAAACTGAATATTGAATACAGAATGACATTATTTACAGAATACTAATATCGTATCCTGAGGTCCCTTACGATGCCCGTACCCAGCAAACAGAGATATCAGTACATCAAGGACTGTGGAGTAATGGGGAACCATGAAGGACATGGAGGACAGTATTGATCCAGGAGTGCCAACCTCCAGGAAACAGAAAGCCTAGAGAGCTTGCATCAATAGACACAGGCCACCAAAAACCTTTTACGTCTATATAGGTGCACGGCACGCGGAGGTGTACCTAAATGGAGCTCCTCGGTCAGGCTTCGTCATCACTTCACACCTAAACCATACAATCCAGTTACACGACCATCCCAGAGAACATCTCAGCTGCCCTGAAAGCTCCAGTCGCGCGCATTGTCTTGACACTCAGCGCCTGGCTTCGCATGAGCTCCTCCATGCCCCACCACCAAACCTTCAGCGCTATGGCGAGGTGTTGTTGATCGTTCACGGACGTCAGAATGGGGCTGAGGCGGCGCCTGTCAAAGCCATGATGGAAAAGTCATGGCATTTAAAGTCAATGCTACGAAAAAAGATAACACAGACACATGCTGCCTCTTATTATCGTCGCAAGCATTGAGAAAACCCTCAAAAATGTTACCGTATACGAATCAAACATAGATGAATGCAAACAGAATACCAAACACGCAGTGAGTGATATCATACTTGCAGCCGATGAGGAAGAAATATCAACAAAGATGCAAAGATTGCAAAAAATAATAAGTCCAACAGACACACACACTTACACACACACACGCACACGCACACGCACACTCACACACACGCACACACACACACACACACACACACACACACACACACACTCACATACACACACACACAAATACACACACGTCACACAAACACACACACACAAACACACACACACACACAAACACACACACACACACACAAACGCACACAGTGTTATCAGCCAGGGCTCCAGGACATAGCTAAGATAGGAAGACAGCCACGCTCCACGCCCGAACCCCATCCTAGCCTAAAGACCCCAGCAACCTAGATTTGAAGGCTGATCTTCTGATAGGGTGCTGGAGAAAACAAGGCACAGTAAAGTCCCTCTTGAAGATATTCAGTTGACTACTAAAAACCAGTTAATTCGTGGAATATGTATTTATTAGATATACTGTAAGTATGGTAAATAGGGAATATAGTGTACACATAATAATAATAATTCATTGCAGAACGTCAGTTAATGGAATTTCATATTTTCCTGTATAATTGGAACCCGTCGCCTTGCCTCCCTCAAACTACAACAGACCCAATACATATGCTGTATGTGTGTGCGAGAATGTGTCTGCACACAAATATGCATGTGTGTGCAGGTGTGTGAGTGTGTGTATGTGTTCGTGTATGTGTGTGTGTGTGTGTGTGTGTGTGTGTGTGTGTGTGTGTGTGTGTGTGTGTGTGTGTGTGTGTGATTGAAAGAGGGAGAGAGAGAGAGAGAGAGAGAGAGAGAGAGAGAGAGAGGAAGAGCAGTGATAGACTGTGTATGCATGATGTGTGTGCACTCAAGTGTGTGTGTGTGTGCGCGTGTGTGCGGTTGGCTCTTCACTCTAATGGAATGCAAATGACATCTAGCATGGCTGATAAGCACCCAGAGGCAGCAGACAGGGCCATCATCATGACTGAGGCAGAGCGAGAGAGTAATAGATGGAGAGAGAGAGGGAGTGAGGGAGAAAGAGATAGAGGGGGAGTGACAGGCAGATTAAGGAGCAGGAATGATGCACAGGAAGCAGGAACAGCTGATATGATACAGCTGAACAATATAAAAGACAAATAACATCCATGTGTTGTTTGGCAATGTACGACACAGCCAACAGGAAGGGATCCTCATCAGAGATTAATAGAGAAGTCATAGCAGGACGCATTACACTGCTTATCCCTTTTTCCACCTTATAGAAACACATTCCTCCAGTCATTCCACAGTGAAATTCATGATGAGAGGTACTGTCTAGCAAACACGTTTTGGAATATCTTCAATTGCATTATTGTTTACGTCTCAGAGGTCTTGTTTTCAGGTGCTGCAATTAAAATGAAAGATTACTTGGCTTGCAGACTAAATGTTATCTGTGACGGTTTGCGTCCCAGGTGTGAGACTACCCAAGGCGGAATTTATTCCGTTCATTTCAGCAGGGGGCAGCAGAAACTACAGTATGGCACAAAGCTCTGTACTGATGCTAGTGTCCACCAAGTGTCTGTCTTCTTGAGAACTCCTGCATGTACTGTGTGCATACATGATCATGTACAGTGTATAGTATGTGCATGCATGCATGCCTGTCTGTATGTCTGTAGGTCACCCTGTCTGTCTTTTTCTCTGCATGTTATTGTTCTTTTTGGTGTGTGTGTGTGTGTGGGTGGATGAACGCATGCTTGAGTGCATTCAGCAGTGTTTGTGTGTGTGTGGGCATGTGTGTGTGTGTGTCCGTACGTGCGTGTGTCTGTGTGTGTGCGCCTGAGATTTAAAGTGCACTGGGGCTTATCACGACCACCCAGGTAACTATACAGGCAGAAAGAATTATTGGTGAGGAAAGGGAAGCAAAGTAGGATGGATGGATGGATGGATGAGAATTGGGAGAGCAAAAGAGCTGCATACGGATGGGGTGAATTAGACTGACCGAAAAAAGAAAAATAAGGAATAGAGCAGGAGGGAAAATTCCAATGATGGATGGAAATGGAGAGAATCCTAAAAGAGCAAACCAGAAATAGAGAATGAGATAGAGAGAACCAGGGAGAGAGGGATATATATGTTTAGCAAGAGAGGGATATATATATTGAGAGAGAGGGCTAGATTGATATATATACTATATATTGTGAGAGAGCGATAAAGTGATATATATATTGAAAGGGAAATGTAGAGCAAATGAGAGGCATATATACTGAAAGAGAGGATATATATTCAGAGAGAGAGAGGTGTTGAGAGAAGATATAAATTGAGAGAGAGAGAGAGAGAGAGAGAGAGAGAGAGAGAGAGAGAGAGAGAGAGAGAGAGAGAGAGAGAGGGAGGGAGATGTAGAGAGAGAGCTATGAACAATCCCTCCGTGTAACGACAGCAGTAGAATGGTTCTGTGTGTGAGTGGTGTGTGTGTGTGCGGAGGAACAAAGGAGAGGTACCTGAGCACAGATCTCGGGGGTCAGGGAGGGTAACCATGTTCTGTTACTGGCTCCAGCACACCGCTGATAGGACAGAGCTGTGCTTTGTCCCTTTGTTGCTGCTGTTCCTTGTGGAGTAAAAGAAACAAGCACAGGTTAAAAATTACATTGAAATGTAATTTTTTCAAACCCCGACATCGAAAACCTCCTGAAAACGACAAAGAAACAAATGTAGACCACCTTTTAAATATTTATATTTTTTAAATAAATTAAATTGATGTAACGT
>NC_082394.1:17688256-17690756 GCF_031168955.1 Gadus macrocephalus
ATAATAAAAACAATAAAAACAGGTCAGGTTGCTAAAATCTGATAATTTGTAATGGCTTCTCTCCAGGATGATATGACTACTACACACAGCATTAGCCTTTCAGAGCAATCGTACCGTTTATAGGTTTTATATTGTAATGTTGTCTAATAACTGGTGTGCTGTGTTACATTGCAGGACCCCAATGGGATTCCTACATTCAAAAACAACCACATTCCCCGGACGTGTTGGCCCATCCCTTCTTAAGTATGTGCTTGTTTCTAAGCGCCGTGAATTCAATAGAACCTACTAGAAAACCCAAACCAACCCAAGACATGCCTGAATTAATGTTTCATTCACATCAAATAGTGCAGAGCTGTTAATCCAGGTCCGCTGAATGTCTTTGTGTTGGTGAAGGCTGGTGATAGCAGAGTACTGGTGCTGCTCCATGCCAACATTTGCCATGCATAATGCTGGTTGTACTGGCCATGGGGCTCCTGATTGTGGCGGTAGTCGCAGCGGGGGCACCCAGGGGGAAGGTTGGAAGACGCTCCACCCTCTCAGCGTGTCCTCTCACTCTCCCTCTTTTTCTAATGACTTTCTTCTTGCTCCCTGGCATTTAGGTTGATTGTGTTCGTTCCATTTTGTTTACGTTTCCATTTCCTCTGATTCTTCACCTTCTCCTCCTCCTTCTGTTTGTAGTGATATGATCTAAGAAAGATTTCTATCTGGATTTTCTTTTGGTTTCTTCCTTCCTCTACCTCTTCATTTGAAGAATTTAAGAATTTAAATATCTAGGCCTCTGGCTTGATTCTCAGCTATCCTTTAAACCCCATATTAATGCAATCACCAAGAAAATCTTTGGTTGTCTGAAATCTCTTTATCGTTCTGTTGACTGCTTCTCACAAGAAGTCTGGAAAAGACTTATAATGCAATTAATACTCCCAATATTGGACTATGCTGATGTTATCTATGGTAACACTTTTGAAACAAATCTCCGTCCTCTTAATGTGTCTTTGTAGATTTGTGCTCAGGTGTCCTTATATAACCCATCACTGCCTCATGTATGAGTCCCTGAACTGGCTTGCCCCTAATTCCAGAAGCCATTCCATTGGTCAATACTTACATTCAAATGCATCCATCTCAATTTCCCTTCATATTTGAAACAACTCTTAATCCCTTTAACTTCTCAATACAGCCTACGGCACATGGACCACCTGTTTCTAATTAAACCTAGAATCAGGAAAGAAATTGGTCGTCGGGCATTCAAATTCAAAGCGCCATCAGATTGGAACAACCTTCCCTCCTCACTTAGGTCTATTACTTCTTTCCATATCTTCAAATCATCTTTAGTTTTGCATCATAAAACATCCTGCTCTTGTTTCTGATCTATCTTACCTTTTCTCTCTAGGACTCATTCTACTCATACCTGCTTTCCTTTTGTCCACTATACTATTTACATGTGTGTATCTGGGTTCAAATATGTACTGTATATTCTACTTGTGCATGCAAGAAAATGTATTTATTGTATGTAATGTATATTAATATATTTGATTGTACTCTGGTATATACTGGCTGGTAGGGGGTGGGAGGGGGGGGGTAGCTATGGGGAGCATTGTTGGAGTGTGTGTGGGTGTGTGAGTGTGCGTGCGTTTGTCCTTGTGCTTATGTGTTTGAATTTATGTTTATAACTTACTTTTTACTTTCATTGTATTATTTGTCATTATTGTAAGGACCCCCTCGAAAATGAGATGATACATCTCAAGGGGCTATCCTTGAAATAAATAAATAAATAAATTTCATGTTCCCTCCTCGTTTTGTTTGCCTCCACTATTTCCTCTTTATCTTCCCGATCTTCCTGCATCTCCCCTTCAGCTCCTGCCTTCTTTCTTTCTGTTTTTCTTTTACATGACCTTGTACTCCTGATCTTCTCCTCCTCCTTTCTTTTTTATCTCTCCTCTTTCCATGTATAATCTGTTTTTCTCCTGCTCTCTCTTCTTTATTGGAGTCTTTCATACTTCTCTTTATGATCTCTTCCGAATATTGCTTCCCGACACCTCTGTGCCTTCTTCTCCTCCTCCTCCTCTTCCTATTGGTCCTGCTCCCTACGCCGTCGCCTCCTTCTCTTCCTCCATATTTCCCTCCTCTTCATCCTTCTCTTTCCTCTTTGTCTTTTTTTCACTCCTTCTCTTTCTCATTATTTTCTCCTCCTCATCATTACTTCACAGCTTTCCTTTTCCTCCTATTGTTCCTCCTCCTTCAGTTTCAACTTCTTTTGTAGTCGGAAGGTGGTCAAGGGTCAAAGGGTCCAACTGAGAAGTCACCTCTATGAGACCCCACATTACAATTGTCAATAATGAAATCAAATAATGTTTACTTCAATTATTGTGTTATGTTTATTCTTTGTTGTATGATTGTTGTATGTTATTGTACCATTATTGCCCAAATATATGACCATAATTGTTCTAAGTTCGGATGACTCTTTTTTCTACCCAGTTTGGTCAGTTTGTGATTGACTTGGTTC
>NC_082394.1:17700756-17713256 GCF_031168955.1 Gadus macrocephalus
CACACACACACACACACACACACACACACACACACACACAAAAGCACACACAAACATTCCCAACCCTAGACGCTGACATTAACTTTAACCTCAGAGATTAAATGCACCTGTAAAAACATTACACTCGTGGGTAAGAACGGGACGATTCACCGCCAGCGTTGCTCCACGTTAACGAGGTCATCACATGGTCCTCACGTGTGTTTGTGTGTGCGTGTGTGTGTGTCTCAGACACCGAAAACACTGCTAGACTCTGCGCCGGTTTCACTGTCCATCTGAATCAGCAGTCGGCTGGTCGGCTAGGCAACGGCCCCCTCCAATCAGCTGCTTCCCCGAATCAACGTCTGCTTGTGAGGGGTAGCTTCCAATATAGGTGTCTTTCTTTCCTGTTTACCACGGCAGTCAAACTCGGGAGCATGCCGGCTACTGCACCATGCGTGTCTCTTGGTACGTGCCTCATCCACGCATCGTGGATGAGGTCGTTCTGTTTCTCTTGAAACAGCCTGATAGATGTATAACATACATATTCACAGCTGTACAGGTACATACAATGCTAGGAAATTGCATGTATTTACCTCTGGTGTGCAGCATGCCTTCTATTCAATGTCAACATTCTTGCCTGCTGCGAGCATTGGTTACTGTGAGCACTGCAATGAATGAAGCTGTTTATTTGTATTCAATATATTATTTTATGATTTGGTATATTTGGTAAGTAGACTGGTAAACAAATAATGATGTACATCATATGTCTGTTTACTATCATATAACCATGTGGATCTGCTGAACAAATTTGACGAGGTTATGCCATGAGTTTGTAATAGTATGTATACAGTGGTAGGCATGCGTTTAAGAATAGAGGAAAGAGGAATAAAAAAACATATTTTGGAAATTGATCTTAATGCCATAATTAAACAAAAGAGGAAAAATCCAACCTACAAGGACGCCAATTTTCTTTGTGAATGAATAATGTATCGTAAATAATTAGATGTTCTCCATTCAAATACAGGGTGTCTTAGTGTAGACACCCCTATGTTAAATTCCCATAGAGGCAGGCAGATTGTTATTTTTAAAAGTCAGTTATTTCATGGATCGAGGATACTATGCATCCTGATGAAGTCACCTAGACCCTTCACCATACCTAGAGATTGGCCTCTATACGAATTTAACATAGGGGTGTCTAGGGCGTCTATATTATGCACCCTGTATTTGAATTGAGAACATTTATTTATACCCGATACATTATTCATTCAACGAGTAAATTGGTGTCCTAAAGTATCCTCATTGTTTAATTAAGGCTTTAAGATCAATTTCCAAAGGATTCATTTCAATTCCTCTTTTTAGTCAACTTTAGCTTGGGTCCCTAATCTTATGCCTACCACATACAGTATATATCAGGACATATATATATTTTTTATATCAATGTGGCCCGGTCTGAAAGTCAGTCTGATGTATGTATTTATATATAAATATATATATTTTTTATCTATGTATCCATAACCATATCCATATCCTGCCGATCTGCAATTTAGATATGGATGGGAAGAAGAAGTTAGGAGAAAAAGACCACGCCAATTACACCTTATCGGCCCCATCCACTACACCAGCGGGCGATTATGCACGGACATTTTTGATCAAGGGCTGAGCCCAATGAATCCCTGATAAGACTCTAAGCCTTTTTTTACTTTACTCACTGTGTTCATTCCTCGCTGTTTCAAAATGGAAACATGAATAGAAAGCCTACCACAGAGGGGATATTACTCATTGAGCAGACACTTTGAACCAAAGCTGGCTATGGGTGCGGGCTTGGTGTGAGCAAATACTGCTCTGGAATGCACACAGTGAGAATGCATTCATTGAGGATCTAACCCATGTATATTTTGGCAAGTGGTCTCAGCCTCCCATAGCCACCTAGCGATTGGCCCACTGCCGTGCTACCAATGGGCCATGGGCCACATTCACCTAGCGGCCATCTTGGTTCTAAATGCTAGCTGCAAACACATTTTGCACATTTTGCACTGCTTATCTAGCATTTGAAACCAAGATGGCTGGCAGGGATGAGCTACTTTACAGCGTACTAGACATGGTCTAGTATGCATTAATTGTTCTTTGGTTGTAAACATGCTTACTAGAGTCTGACTAAAGGTGAGAGGGGCCAAAGCCTAAAAGACCATCAATCTATTCAAACTTATACCCAGAATGCACCAAGTGGTGTGAGATCAATACAGCATTTAACACGTCCATAAAGTAGTCTATTGGAGAGGGTAGGATCAGTCAGACCGGTCAAAGTGGGATTATCGATATTATACCCTCTGCTTCTCTTGTTGTCTTGTGTCTCACCTTAACATTAGGTGCGGATGGATGGAATAGAATACCTAACCCAGAAATCTCACCACCAAGCAGTCTCCACATCTGTGGCAGTTATGATAAATATAACTCGAATTGATGCCGGCATGCTCTTCTTAAGGCTTCTGCGTTTGAGGGGCTGATTGGTTTCTCATTTTGGTGAACATGGATAAAAAGAAAAATGTCATGAGTTGCCAACCAGCAGCTATTAACCTATTTAAGATTGAGGCTGGAAATAAAACCAATAATGCCCATTGAATAGTGCTCTGCAAAAAACTCTGCCAGAAAATAAAATGCACATTTATCTCAAACATTATTCTTTGCAAAACGATAAATGGCTGTAACTTTGGACATCAAAAATCAAAAATCATGACGGTTTTCGATCTAACTTTGCAATGGCCGCCGTGTTCTAGTTCCAGAATTCAAGCGCATTCACCGCTCCAATTTGAGATGCATGGCTTTACTTGTTAATTTGCCATTATATGGCTGAGTGGGAGTTCATTATGAGGCCAACGACTGGTGGAATGGCAGCAATCATCCACTGTGGCAATCTATCCCTTTGTTACCATAGAAACGGCCCGGGTGAATAGGGGATAAGTAGAGGAGCATGAAGAGATTGCCGACACCTGCTCTCCCTCCTTTCCATCTCCACTGGCGTATACGAAAAAACCCAGAATCCACTGCATCGCAAAAGTGTCCACCTTACGAAACGATACAGATTCCTACTCATTAATGTTTCGTGTTATCTCACACTGAGGTTAAAAGTACATTAAATGCCACAAAGGAGAAGTGTGTTTCGAAAGGCATCCAGTGATCTTAATGAACACAATCCATCTTGCGATGTTACACTGAGACACACTAAATTTCCCCTAGAGGTGTTGGTAGTAAAACAGTGGTCCGGAAAGAGGCATTTCACAGATAATTAGCCCCTTATGAAGGCCGTAGTGTAGGAACTACCTGCTCTTTAAGTACTAACAAGGCAGGTATAAATTATGGGGACGGGTCATTTATTCAGGGAAAAACGCATAGGAATAACACTTGTGTCTGTGTTTATTAGTGAATTAATATTGAATGAATCTATGTAGACAGATATCAGTGCGATAAAGCCTTACCAAATCAACCAGAGTTGGTACTAATACTTCAATTAGGTGCAGGTTCTCGATGAGAGCGATCCATGACAGAATTATAGGCCTTATTAACATGTCAATGCAGGGAAAACCCAACACAAAACAAACAGCTAGGGTCTAATCAGTCCAATTTCAATGCTGGAAAAAGACAACAGTCGCCTTATTTACTCTCTAACCCACACAAAAACACACACACACACACACACACACACACACACACACACACACACACACACACACACACACACACACACACACACACGCACACACGCACACACGCGCACACACACACACACACACACACACACACACACACACACACACACACACACACACACACACACACACACACACACATACACACACACACGCACACAACGGGAATGGGATTTACACTCCCCTATGCAGCGGTGGATAGTTTATGTGGTGCTGCTAATGTCTTAATGAGGCCTACTCTGTCTCTCTCTGGCTCCCTCTCTGCCTCCATCTAAATGCAGTTACCATACGGCCGGTGGAAGCTCAGGAAACTGTGTTTTTGTCCATCCATCTGTGCTACAGGTTGTGACGAAGCAGCACCTTCCCCATCTTCCTCCAACCTGTTAATCAGTGACTGAAATAAAGTGAGTTTTTCTACGTTTTAAATTGAATGCTGTTCTGCCTTCTGGGCTCCTGAAGTGGAAGCAATGAGCCAACAAATGAGTTGTCTGAGTAGAATGTGTTTCATGGTTGGCCGTCCTTAGTGGCTAATGGTCATTAATAGAAAGATAGGCGTTGGTGGCCGTAACTGTTGCAAACAAAAAGAAATGAAGCATCAACATGGCGCGTGTATGTTGACATTCTGTGATCGTTCGAAGCGGACATAGAACATCAAATGAATCCACGACCAAGAACTGAACACAGAGAACTAAACACAACCGCTTATAATTGTTAGTTGTTACGTACAAGACCTTTGCATTTTTTTCAATCATGCGAACGAATGGAAAAACCTGCAGCCTTTTAGGTGTGAAACAAACACAAAGCAATTGTCAGAGCCAGCCAAATTCCTATTAACCCCCGAGAACCCTCATCTGAGGGCTGATAATGCAGATTCTATTAAAGCCAATGAGGCACAGCTCGGCAGCTGCTGAGACCGGGGCCTCAGAGGAGAGACAGACGCACCCCGGTGGCTACAGTGGCCAGGCCGTCTGGCCCCTCACCTTCCAGTGTCCGTGTCAGCCCCCACCGTGGGCCTGACCTGACCCTCAGCGCCCTCTCACAGCCCCTGTCAGTCCGGCGGCTGTAGAAAGCTAGGATAAAAAAACAACATTAAAAGGTTGGATGGGTTTGGGTTGTGTCCTCATACGGACCTCAAAAAATAAACATTGAAAAAATACAACAACCGCTAAAAATAGTATCCCAGCCCCCCCCCCCCCCCCCCCCCCCCCGGTGTGTATAATAGGGAGCCTGGTCCCAGACACGCACTGATCCAAAGTGACCTGGCCGAGCTCTCGGCATGGATGTGAAAGCGTCCAAAATAGCAGTCTAGAGTCCGACGGACAGCTTCACTGTTGCTTGGCAACACATCTGTGTAGGGTTGCAGAAATCAGCGCGGCGATGTAAACGGCTGTGTGAATTTCAATCAGTCTGATTTGTCTTTTTGTCTCTCCTCAAGATGGCTTTGTTCTTTTTGATCCTGTGCTCGAGCAGGGGAGCAAAACTGCTCTTTGTCGACGGCGCCATTCACTTTAATTGCGTGTTGAGGACACTGGATGTGTTTCGGGTCAATCATCAAAATTTGTAAAAACAAAAACAAAATCAACAAAATCCACACACTTCAAAGATTCTTTTTTAATAGTGTAGTGTGAAAAGAACACGGCCGCATTTGAACAGTGTTTTATGGGTACCGCCGTCGCTGTGGGCTCCCTCTCTCGTGCTCTGCGGAGGGGGAGCCGAGCAGCCATATGCCAGGAGGCTGGGAGACTCTGGGTGCAGATTCTCAGAAAGCCATTAAGTCTGAATATTAGCTCTGACTGCTGGATCACTCTCTGTCTGTCTCCATTACGCTGACTGAGGAGAAGCAAACCTCTGCAAGATGCCTCGCCATGTAGAACCAGAGCATGCAGAGATGACACAGAGAAGGGTATTTGCTCTGGTTCCTCGTTGGTTAATCTTGTAACGGTGAAGTGTGTGTGTGTGTGTGTGTGTGTGTGTGTGTGTGTGTGTGTGTGTGTGTGTGTGTGTGTGTGTGTGTGTGTGTGTGTGTGTGTGTGTGTGTGTGTGTGTGTGTGTGTGTGTGTGTGTGTGTGAATTATAGAACCACCCAAATATGAATCATAGCATGTGTTATATCGCTGACGAGATCAGATCAACCACGCATACAGATCCGTTTTCGACCCGATGTTTAAAGTTGAACATTCACTCATAATTCAGTGTGAAAATAAATAAATAATAATTCTGATCAAAATGAATATCAACACACATATTCTAAGAACAATTGAATGTATGTTGAAAGTTTGATTAAAAAAAACGACTGACTGATTAGCACATGCAACAGCAGCCAAACAAATGCAGAACCTTCCATAATATGGCCTTTTGGTTAAATCCAGTTCCTACACAGCTATGGACCAGTGTCTGGGCCTCTGTGAAAGACTTTTCATGTGACTGTAAGCCTGAGTGTGCACCGGACCTTGTTACATGTTGGTACCTGCAAATAACATACACGGTACATACACATGTTTGCTATGTTTGATTAAATGGTATATAATAAGTATCTTATTCAATACAGTACAGCTAAGGGTTCAACCGTATCGCCTACAAGCCACGGCATATAGAGGCCAATAGATTTGAATATATGCTGAGTATATATCAGAATACTCAGGATAAATTCTGTGTGCCGTTGACACACGGAAAAAACGTAAGCCGCATTCTCAAATCGATATCTCAATAATTAAAAAAACACTCACTATCGTCAAAATAGAGTATAATCAATTAGGAGTGAAGACAGAGAGGAAATTACAGCCAGTCTGATCCGTTATTTTCCCTTCCCCTGAAGTGAGATATGAACACAAATATGTAAATCGGGATTAATTAGCATATTAATAATTCAATTGTCTCATTGGTGTGTAAACAAAAGGACGTCGGAGGAAAGTAGGCTAGACTAAGCCCTAAACTGGCACAGCTTTGTGCTCAAAGAAAGCCGTTTGGTTTAGACACGCGATAGGCAGACACGCGTGCGGCGTGCCGGCCCGAGACCTCAGACCCTGGTGTTCTGATGCTGCTGAGCGCAGGTGAGGTCGTCCATAGCTGAGGAATATTATGGCGCACGAAAAAAGCCTGATGTGGTTTTATTGTTGTTGACATTAAATGCATTGTCATTGTGCAGCCCAGCTCCACGTCGAGCCGTGTCTTCTGATGCTATGGATAAATTAAAGGGCCCTGCCATAAGCCGGTGAAGAGCTCCAACCCGCAGCACCCATGAGAGGGTGTCGCTCCTAATAGGCTGCTTCAGTTCTTTTAAGGTTGAATGGTTTGACTCATTCTTATTCATGGTTGCTTCTGTGTGTTGTTTGTGTGTGCGTGTTGTTTTCAGGTGTGCTCTTTGCTGTAGGTGTGTAGTATTAGTACAGTCTATGGATGTCATGTACTCTATGGTCCTCTGCTGAACCCTGGCAAAGTTGTGGAACATGTGACACTCTTTTGTCCTGATAAATCATGACAGGGGTCAAAGCAATGCCACGCTGTGTTTCCCCGGCATTCAGCGTTCAGCGCGCGTCTTTATCCGTCTTTCCCCTGCCTGACAACCCCGCTGACAAGAGGGAGCCATGACTGTTGCACGATACTAATTGATTTCAAAGTAAAGCGAAAGGGGGCTTTTAAGTGGGCCACTCTGCTTGGCCCTGAGCCAAACGGTATAAAAAAAAACAACGAAAGTTGCTCATTGTGCGTTTTGTCTTACAGTTTTTCGAACAAAAGGCTATTTCACTAGGATAGCCTCACCTCAGAGCATGACATCACTCTCTGAAATACAGTGGGCTGACGCTGGAGAACTCCGGAGGCTTCCTTCCTCCTTCTTCGACCGCGATCGTACTCTGACATTCCTGCCTGGCTGTGAGAAGAGCGAGGCGAGGGAAGAGGGCCAGTGTTTGTTTTGCCCCGGCCCTGTGTGTTACCACCCTATTCTCTGTGTCGGAACGCGCCCCGAGTTCCTAATGTGGATCGCCCGGCAACAGACACGCCACTGTGTCTCCGGCCATTCACATGGGGCGGAAGCTCAGCGGACAGTCCCTTCTGAAGAGGCCTACCAGCGGCCTACCTGACTGCCTTACCAATGAAGAGACGGACACATTCTTTAGGGGTCTCGCAGTGTTACGCATAAGTGATCCTGACACCAAACCAATCTCCCTCCCGCTCTCTCTCTCTCTCTCTCTCTCTCTCTCTCTCTCTCTCTCTCTCTCTCTCTCTCTCTCTCTCTCTCTCTCTCTCTCTCTCTCTCTCTCTCTCTCTGCCCCCTCTCTCTCTCTCTCTCTCTCTCTCTCTCTCTCTCTCTCCCCTCTCCCTCGCTCTCTATCTCTCTCTCTCTTTCTCTTCCCAGAGACCCCCCAATGATGAATGGATGGGCGATGGATGGAGGTTTTGCTTTTTTTGGGGGGGAGGATTCAGGGAAATGGGAAAACTAGGCTCACTGTTGCTCACTTCCCCTCTGCCCGATCTCTTTTTTCTCTCCCTGTGTCTCTCATTGTCTCGCTTCCCCCCCCTGCTTTCAGTGTTTGGGTAGGTGTTGGATTGCCCTTGTAAAGGCTTCATTGATGTGAACCGTCCAGACCCTCATTCATGAAGCTGTACAATACTTAGAAACCCTGAATTATGGTGGCTAGTGCCAGAAAGCATCACATTACATTTGTCCTCATGTGTCTGAGCAGAATAAATAAAAAGGAAACAGGGCCAGCTGCCCGCCTTCCCGCACACGCGTGCACGCGTGTGTGTGTGGGCTTGTGTGCATATTCACGCGTGCATGTGTGTGTGTGTGGGCTTGTGTACATATTCACGGGTGCACGTGTGTGTGTGTGGGCTTGTGTACATATTCACGCGTGCATGTGTGTGTGTGTGGGCAGTGCAGTGCACGTGCGCCTGCACTGTATAACCTCTGCTACCACCTCCCCTAACAGCAATTACAAGCCCCAATGCACACAGGCCTCTACCATCAGGTGGGACCAGCCCTCCACCTCGTCCCGCACTCACCCCTCCACCCACGTCTTCCACCCCCCCCTCCACCCGCTCTCCTCCAGTACAGAACCTGAGATATGCTCCCAGTGTGGAGTCAGTGGCAGGCGGGAGACACTTGGCACATCTGAGGTGCTGCCGGGGCCTGCGGGCCACTCAGCCAGCTGGGAATGGAAGTGCTACGTTTTCATTTAGTATCGTTAGAAGGTTAGCTCACCCCTCATTGGTTCACCATCTGGGTGTTCTTTTGGAGCTCTTTCAGCGGCGGTTGCAGCGACGGTGGTGGTTGCAGCGACGGTGGTGGTAGCGGCGGCGGTGGCAATGGTGGTGGCGGTGGTGGTGGTGGTGGTGGTGGTGGTGGTGGTGGTGGTGGTGGTGGTGGTGGTGGTGGTGGTGGTGGTGGTGGCGGCGGTGGCGGTGGCGGTGGCGGTGGCGGTGGCGGTGGTGGTGGCGGTGGTGGTGGTGGTGGTGGTGGTGCAGCTTTCCTCCATCCGCAGGGTTTGCACAGTATAGAAAGCGTTGCACAGCCGACAGAACATGAAGAGAGGAGGAGAGAGTGATGAGGAGAGGGAGATAGAGAGATGAGAGCGAGGGGCAAATTTAAGGGAATATAGTGATTGAGGAGAAGAAGAAAAGAAGAGAAGAGAGCGAGAGAGAGAGAGCGAGAGAGAGAGAGAGAGAGAGAGAGAGAGAGAGAGAGAGAGAGAGAGAGAGAGAGAGAGAGAGAGAGAGAGAGAGAAAGAGAGGGAGAGGGAGAGAGGGAGGGAGAGGGAGGGAGGGAGAGGGAGAGGGAGAGGGAGAGAGAGAGAGAGAGAGAGAGAGAGAGAGAAATGGGACGGTGGAGTCACAGGAAATGGGTTATGCAGCAAAGACGGGGACATTTTTTTTTCAATATTCTTTTGGAGAAAATGCACTGACCCATTCTTTGCGTTTTATGCTGATAGCTAAAAAGAAAGTGCATGTCTTAAGAGTGCATCTCACTCTTTTTCTCTTGCTCCCTCTATCTCTCTATCTCTCTCTCTGTCTTTGCTTCTCCCTTTCTCTTTTCACACATGTTGTGGGTTCATATTGTACGGGCCATGAGCACATTAATTGTCCCCATTGGACTGGTACCAAACTCTAAAGGGTCGATTTATTTTGGAGAGGAGACGATGACATCGCTGATTCCGGGGTATGGTTTGAATGTCATTAGGAGAACGACTCTTATTAAACTGCTCTTTATTTCCAACAGTCCAGGGGCCAGGAAGCTAGGGATCCACCGGCACTTCCAGATGCATATGGCTGAACAACAAGGCGGATCATGTCGATTCAATACCATAATGTAATATCATTTCACACCAGATATAGTATACGTTTCTGATACATGCTACTTGTAATGTCCAGCTCAATATGCTTGGCCATAAAGGCCAATCAGAGTAGATAATGAAATTACAGAAGGTTTATGAAGTATCATTCCTTCCAGGCCAAAAGGCCACGTCTAAATCGCAACGAATGAACATCTTCCCTTAAGAGGTTGAATGAGAACGATACATGATTTGATATAACTCTTTTAAGAACATTTCAAGTAATTGAATTGGCTCCACCAACTGAAATAGTTCCCGAGCCCAGGATCAGCCGTACTCTAGGTTGTAGTAACACCCTGACCCCTGTCCACTTGTCATAAGACACGTGTCTAAAAGACAGATGAAAATAGAGGTGGCCAGTGTCGTGTTAAATGGCTGAATGGTAAAATAGTTACACTGGTGACAGTTTGATCAGACTGCACATCTTGTGGCCTGTTTCATGCGGCCATTTCAGCTCTGGGAAAGCGGAACAAGAGGATTAGACGCAAAGAGCCCCACTTTCTGCACTGACTAGGGCCCTGTTATCTTGTTCAGGGCTCTGGCAGCGTTGGAGGGGATGAAGTTGAACCAATTTCTAATAAAACCATATTTTATCATGAATTATTTAAGTGTGTTCAGAAATTGAATCAGAATAGATTGCTGTTCCAACTCATTCTCCTACCCAATGGATGAATAGAAATGTATTGCATTTATATTCAACGTAAAACGTTGATTGTCTAGTTAACGTGTAAAATCAAATTAAGCAATCTTTTCTAAATTCAAACTCAATTCTGGGTGTTTGCAGAGTGGCATGAAGGTGCATGACTGATGTGACCTTTAACTTAATCATGCATGTTCAAATCAAATCAAATTGTATAAAGTTTAGATGAAGGGCGAATTTGCAGGCAAGGTTTGCACTAAGAAGTTGCCTGTATCGAGGGCCCTTGAATGGCAAATGTAAAGTCATTACATTACGTGTGGCCCTTGAGTGAGTGAGAAAGAGAGGGCGAGAGGGACAGAGTGAGAGCGAGAGAGAGAGAGAGAGACAGAGAGGGAAAAGTTGCTGATGTAAAAAAAAAAGCTGTAAGGATATAAAACCTTGAGACAAGAGGATGTCCCCCCTCTCGCGCCCACTGCGATCTCAGTGGTGGAAATGGTGGCTGTGGGGAGGGTCGACTTTGAGGTGACATTGACGCTATGTAGATGAGAGCGAAGACCCCGCGTTCCATGTTACGTCCCTGCTCGCTCGACTTAGACGGTGGCTGGCGTGAGGCGAAGCAGCTCCTTTCCCCGCCGCGTCCCCCTTCCTCTCATTCAGCACCGCTTTTTGGACAGCACCACGCACCCACAACGCATTCTGTCCACGGTCGACCCTCTGGATAATAGTTTGATTCGACATCCTTCGACTGGAGAGCTTCGTACTTTGGTCTGAATCAATAAAGGAAATAACTTTTTTTTCTACGAGGCAGCCGGAATTTTGCAAAAAACAACCGATTCGCACAGGGAGCACTATTTTTCTTCTTCTTATATCAGAATTTTTTTGATATCGTGTGAGGATTTCGGTTTCGTTATTGTTTTACAGTCCCTTCACAAAGAACAGTTTGGTACGTAAAAGCGCTATGATGGCTTTGAGATGTTGGGAATAGCGCAAACTGCGCCTGTAGTTCAAGTAATGCAATTTTATAAAAAACTAGTGTTACGATTATAATCGATAAATCTTTCAAGAGCGAAGTTTGAATAACGTTTAAATACAAAAGGCCTACATCATTCGGGAACCAAATCTTACCAAATGAACACCAGACGCGCGTCGATGTCCGCTCGCTGCGCATCGTTTGGCGTTCAGGCTCATCTGATGGTTCGGTGCGGATTATTCTACGTGCGTCTCTGAGTATGGGAGGTTGGAGTGAGGCTCTTTCATCAAAGTCTGAACACATTGCAAATATTTTTAGTGTGGAACAAAGGCCAGGTACGGATTCGTATATTTATATGCTGTCCATGATTACGCACGAACGACGAGAAAGATCGGAGACGGCACTCGTTTTTTTAATTTAGAAAGAAATAGTTTTCTTTATGAAAAAGCAAGAGACGATATAATTCATTTTGGAATTAGGATTCAGGGATAAGAGGCAAACTTTCGTTGCGCGCAAGCATGTCTAAAATATGAACCAATTAGTGATGCTACACTCGGATAATTAGTCTGTAAATTTTTTCCCTGGGATTATGTTAACTTGATTTATTTACAGATCTCCTTATTGTGAGTCCTTATTAAAGAAATCATTGATTTTTCACCGGAACGATAGACGGTCCTTTTAGAGACTTCAATTGCTTTCCTCGTGCAACGCAGGCCTACAGCACAGGGAAAGGGCTTTCCAAATAGCATTTTCTTTGTGTATTTGGATTTAAAGACTTTATTTGAATTGTACGTTGGGTTAAGTCTAATGATCCTCTTGTCACGTAAAACATGGCAGGTCTCTTATCGCTTAATTGACCTTAGTAAATCCTTCAACCAACT
>NC_082394.1:17715756-17730756 GCF_031168955.1 Gadus macrocephalus
TCTGCATCTGGAAGGGCGTCAGCTGGACTGGCAAAGTAGGTGGAAAAAGAAGGCACCTTTCACATAAAGATACAGGACGTGTAACCCATACAAGCCGTTACATTTGAAAGGAGTAGCGGAAGTAAAGGGTCGTGATCATGTTACGCGTTAGTGTTGCCGGTTTACACAAAACATGTTACAAATGATACTGCTTCTACTGCCAATAATACTCAAAATTGTGATAATAATCCATTATTAATCACAGACTATGATTGTCATTTCATAACAATGTAGTATACATAGTTTGATATTTTGTTTCAGAATTTTGTCGTCTTTAAAGTAGCATTAAGCGGTCAGCTGACCTCCGAGCAGAGACCTCTACAGGCTCTGTGTGCTGTGTTAGAGGAGCGCATCCCGATCCAAACCAGAGTCGGACCGCCTGGCCTCCCCAAGGTGTTCACCATCCCTGTGGTGCTGTGTCCCCGCCACAGGTGGTGTACTTCTCGGCGACCTACCCCTACATCATGCTGTTCATCCTGTTCTGCCGCGGGGTCACTCTGCCGGGAGCCTTCGACGGAATCGCCTTCTACATCACTCCCAACTTTGAGAAGCTCAAGGAGTCCGAGGTATGCTCGTCTGCACTCAGAGAGAGAGAGAGCGAGAGAGAGAGAGAGAGAGAGAGAGAGAGAGAGAGAGAGAGAGAGAGAGAGAGAGAGAGAGAGAGAGAATCCACACGTATGATGTGGAAAGGTGTTTCCCACATCAGTATGGCTTTCTTAATCATGATGGAAGAAATAGCTGCTGAGGGTGGGTTCTGGGCATCTGTGGTATTTTAGTTCAAGCTATAGGCTATTTTAGCCCTGAGGCCATACTGTGCACACGATCCATTTACAAAAGACCATTTTAAATCTCATGTTGTGGGGATCTGAATTTGAACCTCATAGATTGTGGAAGGTTCAACGTAATAGCTGGTTGGTTGGCTGGCTACGGCTTGTGTTGTGCTGTGTCAGACACCAAGAAGCAATCCACACAAGGTCATTGAAGTATCCCCATGTCATGTGAGGCGGGTTGTGTGTTCTGTGCTCTAGGTGTGGCTGGATGCCGCCACTCAGATCTTCTTCTCCTACGGTCTGGGCTTGGGTTCTCTGATCGCGCTAGGCAGCTACAACCCCTTCAACAACAACGTGTACAGGTACGTCCGATACTGGGATTTCCAGCATGGGTTGTGCTCTTCCCCCGTCGCACATATAATATCGACCATGTTTTAAGACGTGTCAGATATGACACAGACACATCGAATAGAGTTGAGAGTAGATTTTGTCACTCATTATGCAATGCTAATAATATGAGACCTAATGATGTGAATGTATGATTGATACAATTATATTAGCAGTTGCCTCTTTTATTTGCACAAGGTTGTAATGTAGTTAATTACAACATTTTCGCAATAGTATTTGATATAAGCTAGGTAGCAGCTCATTGTGTACATTACAAATGCATATTTAGGGTTAGGTCATTATCTTCTTTGTCTTTATTTTACCTCCATATTGTACACAATCAGACTCTAACTCTTTTCTAACCCTCCTTTGCCTTGGTTTTGTGTTTTATTTGCATTATTTGGTTACTGTCCATGGTACCTACTCAGACAAAAGCATGTAGAGTTAGAGGTTAAATTGTGGAATATTTGTGCGGTATCTGTATTACCCTTGTGATGTGTTCAGTCCTTTAACGCTGTCATTTTAAATGGAAAAACTCAATATAAATCCACCAGGCTGCAATTTCTGCCAAAGGATGCAAAATGGCATCCCTGACTCAGCCCTGCCATCCCCCAGCCCTCCACTTCCAAATGTGGGACCGGATGATAAGGGATTGATAGGGGAATAACAATGGCTGCCTCCCGCTTTGTCTCCTCTCTGCAGAGATTCGATCATTGTGTGCTGTATCAACTCCTTCACCAGCATGTTCGCCGGCCTTGTCATCTTCTCTATTGTGGGCTTCATGGCGAACGTAACAAAGAGGCCCATTGCTGATGTGGCAGCCTCAGGTAATTGCAATCAATGTTAAATTTAAATTGTGGTTGAAAGAAATAAATCAAATGAAGACCATGTTTGGAATTACTCGGAAGGAAGAAGCTCACAGGATCTCTTGATTTATGTGGGGTTATTTCTAATTAAAGTCCAAAAAACGATTGATTTATGTGGGGTTACTTTTAATCAAAGTCCAAATCCGACTGAAGGGAAGGTGTACAATTGTTGTCCATGTCAGCTATTGTTGTTCATGTCAGCTATTGTTCTGCTTATACAGAGTATAACCTGAAGCTCAATTGATTTTCTACAATTATCTCTGCAATGCAATGTCACAACACAAAACCTTTATTATCTGCGCTGACGCAGATAATAAAGATAAGATAATAAAGCTGCGTCTGCAGCTTTGTTACGGGGAAACCTTCTTTGTACATGTGCAATGTCAAGAAGGGATGATTAAGAAGGACAAATTAGTCGTTTGAGTCATGTTGAAATCAACTCATGCAAACTTGAGGCCAAACATTTCTATTGAAGCATTGCCATTCATATACCAGCAGTGATCCTTAGTCCAACATGATGCATGGAACGACAAGACAATAGGATTTACATATGAACATGCAAGTCTAACGTGTGTGTGTGTGTGCGTGTGTGTGTGTGTGTGTGTGTGTGTGTGTGTGTGTGTGTGTGTGCGTGTGTGTGTGTGTGTGTGTTTGTTCCAGGACCGGGTCTGGCCTTCCTGGCCTATCCTGAGGCGGTCACCCAGCTGCCCATCTCGCCCCTCTGGGCCATCCTCTTCTTCTCCATGCTGCTCATGCTGGGGATAGACAGTCAGGTGAGAACCATACCTTATACTTATAGCTTATCATGTTGGTCTTCTGGTACGTTGGGTCGCAGCATCCTGCAACGTTTAGGTTATTGTGTCACTCCAACAACCCTTTCACTTGCAGCATTGGTTAGAATCACACTAATACATATATATAACACATATATATACATATAACAACATTATTTCTCTAAATGTCAATGTGTTACATGATATGTGGAGGACTATGGAATGATTTAAACATATTTTAACAAAGCTTGGCGTCTACATTGGTCCGTGTTGTCCTCAGTTCTGCACAGTGGAGGGATTCATCACTGCGCTGGTGGATGAGTTCCCACATCTTCTCAGGAAACGCCGGGAGATCTTCATTGCTATTGTCTGCCTCGTCTCCTACATCATCGGCCTGTCTAATATCACACAGGTACAACATCTCCCCTCATAACTTCTCCAGTTCTGATTCTGCGGACTCTGGGTGCTCCTACTATAAATATCACAACACATTGGCTGTATAACTTCACTATATATCGTCTACTTACTCTATAGCTTGCATAAAATGCAAGTTAGAAAGGTCCATGCATGCCAATGCTATATTAGTGGAATAAATGTTTAATTCATTGATGGTCAAATTCCCCATTTATTTAGCCAAATCATATCGTGGGTTTTTCGTGTTCCCACAAGAATCTTAAATATTGCCATAACCCCTCTTAGGAACACCATCTTTATAATGTAGCAGTTCATTTTCCATTGGAGGGGATGCATTCCCTGTAAGCTCTTCAATGGTTGTCAGGACATAAAGGCTCAGCTCCTTGAAGGTACTTCAGGACTGTTGGAGCTCGGCATTGTCTTGGTCCAGGGCATTCACAAGGTTGGATTCTTGCCCAGCATTGGGGCTTTAAACCAGGTGCTTTGGTTGAAGTCCAGTTCCCATACTACTGTACGATTCTAAAGCTGGACGCTTCTTAGCTGGAGAGTTGATCAGATGGGGTGTTCAGAACTTCTTGCGTGATGTGTTGGTCCATCCATTGTTGGCAATATGAAGCATTTTGCACATGCAAAAAGACGGCGACACCTCTGTTCATGATGTCCAGCAGGTCACATCTAAATATTTTGTTTTGGTTAAGACTTAGAAACAACATGCCCTTACTGGGTTACCTAGTAACCTGAGAGGGATATAGATGTTCTCAGTTGCTGTGTTATTTCTTAAAGCATTAACCAACAGACCAGTGCCGAAGGGAATCGTAGATCATGGTGGAATCCGCCCAATGCCATAACATTTGGAAATTAGTCTGAATGAAACCACGTAGAGTATTCTTTTGAGAACATATTTAAGTGAATCATGAAAAAAGTAAAACAATTGTTGAATTATATAAAATATCCGAGTTACAGTTTGTGTTTTACCACAACACACAACCTGTACACTATAACCCCCACTGCCTCCTGCCAGAGAGCAATCATCATCAACAAGGGGGAGGTTGTGATGTTACACCAGAGGCAACCACATTATCTCATCTCACCTGCCACATCACATTCAAATCAAGCTCACATCCCCGTCCCGGGAACCATGGCGATTGCCCTAATCACTGCCATGGGCAAACCATTCCTCCTCCTCCAAGCTCTACACAGTGTATGGAAGGGATCCATCAGGGATCCTTAGCCGGCCCCTGCTTATTCACTTTTTCACCAATAGTGAATAATTATCCTTTTTGCAGAAGGAAAGATTCTAGATAAATTTAATTCTTTCTGATAACTGGTCCACAAGGGAGGCTGCCCCAGCCTAAATAGCCATCCTCAGCCGTACAAAAGAGGGCTAGCTCACCAACCATCCCCACCCCGACCACCATTATCCACCACTAGTACTGCTATTACTGGACTGGTACTCTTGTCTTTGGATGTCATTCCACTAGACTTATTTGTACCTTACAATAATACTCAACACCTCCCTTTTGTTGTCCTTACCGGTCACTCTTTCTCTCTTTCTCTCTCTCTCTCTCTCTCTCTCTCTCTCTCTCTCTCTCTCTCTCTCTCTCTCTCTGTTTTTTTCTTCTCTCCTTGTCCAGGGTGGCTTGTATGTGTTTAAGCTCTTCGATTACTACTCAGCCAGTGGAATGTGCCTGCTGTTCCTGGTGTTTTTCGAGTGCATCTCCATTTCCTGGTTCTATGGTAAGCCATATGTGGTAACCACTCTCGTGATGGAGGGGGGCTCCTCCCCTACAGTCCCTAGAGTCCAGTCGTATTGATCATATTATTTTGTTCATGTGAATTTTGTTAATAAAATGTCTCCCTATGTTTATATCAATTTTATTGCAGCAGAAAATGACAAAAGCAAATGGAGAATCAATGAGGAACTATACATTTCGGCAGCCCTCCAAACACCTTAATGTGTCCTTTTTTCCTTTGATTTCAGGAGTCAATAAGTTCTATGACAACATCGAGGAAATGATTGGCTACAAGCCCTGCATCTGGTGGAAGTTATGCTGGGTGGTGTTTACTCCTCTTATTGTGGCTGTAAGTACAGTTGACCGTACACCTGGAGCAAGTTAGGACTTCTCTATCAGCAGTTTCTCTGGAAATCTTGTCTTTCTTCCCCAAGAACGCTTTCAGAGGAGGGTTTAATTGTTTTGAGTTGTTATTTTTTGGTTTTAAAGTGTACCATGATTTCCCTCGTGTTCTCTATAGTTGATGATGTGCCATTTACCATTTACCAAGAGTAAATGGATGGCTGTTTGCTAAATTGCTAATTATCGTTACTAACTTGCTGTTGGCATGGTAGCACATGATTAATATATGAAGTAATGCTTCATATAGGCTTTAATGCTTTAATGTGATACATTTCAGCAAGCAGTATTATACTAGGCGTACAGTCGCTTTTAGACAACCACCTAGGATTGAGCCCAAAGGAATAAACAATATGTTTGAACAATTACTTGAATAGAACTGGAAATAGTGAAACGACCAGTCCTAATCTTTCCATGTATCCTCCAGGGAGTGTTCCTGTTCAGCGCGGTGCAGATGGTTCCCCTCACCATGGGCGACTACGTGTTCCCTGCCTGGGGTCAGGGCGTGGGCTGGTGCATGGCCCTCTCCTCCATGCTGCTCATTCCTGGCTACATGGGATACATGTTCCTCACGCTGAAGGGCACGTACAAAGAGGTAGGACACCGTCTGATCAGGCGTACCCTTTGACCTGATCCAGGAGTCTCTGCTAGACGTTATGCTTTAGTTTTGCATGGGGGAAACAAGAAGTAGTATCTGGGTTGACTGGAGTGAGACGTGTTTTCATTGGTATAAGACATGTTGTAAATAGGAGGTTGTTTAGACATGGGAATGTGGCAGCGAGAAACAGAAACTGCAAAAGCCTCAGCTTATCCGATGGGTTTATTTGTTGCATGCGTTATTGAAATGGTGGTTCTTCACTAAGCGTACTGCTTGAGTAATCATCAAACCTATTAGCCTTATTGATAAAAATTATAATTTACCGTGAACGACCGGGGGGAAAAAAAGCGAATAGGATTATGAAATAAGCATTCTAATTAGTTCTTTACTGCAGCATATTGCCTTTCAGCCATAAAATAGACACTGGGATCCCAATAAATTACAGTTATTTATATTCAGCCGAACACTACATTCAATATTTATTGCTAACCTGCTCTTAATCAATAGCGGGTAATGACGTTTCTGCCATAAGCGTAGATTAGCTTTGATTTTTACGGTCTGAATAATAACCAAACATCCATACAGTCCTGCTGTGATCTCCCTATAGCTCCACCATAGATATGTTTCGAGGGGGCTGTGATTGCTGGCAAACGGCAGCAGGCAGTCAGGGGCGATGTGCAGGTGTCAGACCCCTGAGCACCAGCTGATGGTTGATTGTCTAATTGTAGCAATCAGCCAGCTGATTAGTGAGCTGCTCACAGGCGGATGCACCCTCTCACAGGCACTCCACGTGGACGCCTACTGCGGCATGGGCCCCGGGGCCTCATCTGGCCCCGTCTCTCACTTTTTTCCTCTTGTTTTTTTCTTTTTTAAATACAGCTTATATATAATATAATGATTTTTTATTTCGTTTTCATGATGATGTAGGACGAGGATTTAAGGTCATATTAAAAGATAGGGAAAGGAACGGCAAAATGTTTTTTTTTTATGGGGCTTGATGGTTCCAAATGTGCATAATATTTGGAACTCAGATAGCTTTTCTTCTTTATGAAAGAGTCTATTGAGTTTATTGAGTTTATTATCACTTATCCCTATGCTGAGCAGAGCACGTCCCTCCGACAAGGAATTTTGGTAGATGTGGGTCTTGGTTGAAGGTAGCCGATTGGTGGCCCTGAGCTGAGTCTGATGACACCCCATTAGGCCCCCTTTATGGCTGGTTCAGACGACACGATTCTCAGATATTCCTCCACGATTTAACATGTCACACTATGCGATCACAGAGCCAGGAAATCGGGCCTTGTCTCGTCGAAAGACTGGCCACACTACAAGATTCGAGGGTGCGATGCTCGAGAATCTTTACTTTGTATCGTTCATGATACACACAGCATCAACGCAGCAACAAAGTGTAAATAACAATGGATCCCGAGTTCCTATACTAGGCATTATGATGGCGGTCCTCTGCGTAGTGCAGTGAAGTCTAGTTAGCAGAGATGCGCAGATGAGCTGTAATGTCATCCCGATTTTGAGTTGCGTGTTCCACGTCCCGACAAAAGCCTGTCGGCTCGCTAAAATGTCCAACCGCTATGATATGTCCCCTGTTGTCAGCGAACTTAGCAAACGTGGTCTTATTATAGCCTGATCATTAATTTAACAAGAATGAAGCATCAAGCATATGATTTCAACAATGTGTGAGGGCATACGCAGCAGGGATGATCGCTGGGCAGAGACTTCAGAAGCAGGGAGATTAAAGAAAAATATAATGTCACATTTTCAGTTTGCCATTTGCCTAGTCAATATGTTGACCTATTAACCTACCTACTTATTATTTATTTCAACCGCGACCCGCCCGCAATTCCTCCAAGTATTACGTTGTTTCACGCAATCCACCCAACCCGTGGATTATCCACAGTGTCCGCGGGTATGTCCGCCAACCGCGCATCTCTACTAGTCTTTACTTTACGAGTTAGTTCTTTACGAGTTAGTGAGCTGCTGCTGTGAGCTCCAGTTGTTCGCGGAATTCCATCCATGTCAACAATGGATACGTCATGCGATTCCCCCCAATTTCTGGCATGCAAACTTTCGTCGTGGGGTTTTCGAACGTCGAAGACGAAAATAATCGCAGATCGCAAGCATGTCACATTGCAAGACCTCGTCTCGTCGCCAACTTTTCAAAATCGTGTACGACTCGCAAATTTGTCTGCGACGAACGAATCGGGCAAAATCGGGCTGAAATCGAATCACGGGTGACAATGCAAGACATTGCGTGGGGTTTTACTATGTGTTGCTGACCGCCTTCCATCTCTCTTCTCCAGCGTTTGCGGATGATGGTGAAGCCAGTGGTTCTGCTGAGGGGTAAGGTGACCGGAGGGGAGACACCGACCGCGGCCGATACCCAGAGTCAGAACCCGGCCAACGAAGAAGCCTACATCTAGAACCTTCTGCCTGGCATGTCTTATCTGAACAAGCTCGAACGGCATTCTGCAGCACGCAGAGAGAGAAAAAGAAGCAAAACAAAACGTAATCACAGGTTGGGAGCGACCACCAGACTCTGACGTCTGCTTTTATTCACCTACCTCCTGGGGACGTGCGAGACCAACCTGATTACGAGCGACATTCTGAGGTTTTTCTTTCCGTTTGTTCATTTGTATAATACAGAGTTTAAAAAGAAATACTGCAAACTACCCAGCACTGTTGTTGTGATAGTTTGTATTTCATTATGCAAAAGAAAAAAAAAGAGTTAGACCTTCTAGAAAAAGAGATGTGACCTAGAAAAATTACTGTATCTTCGATTTATAATTTCAATTTGGAGGCCCGGTGTGATTCAAGAGTATTGTGCTAATTTAAAGATATTTACAAGTAATTAATCTATTAAAATACTATTACTGTACAAAGAAAATATAGATTGAATTCAGTTTGCTTGTACATGGAAGAATCCTTTAATTGAATGTTATGTAGTAGGTGAATAAATGCAATATTACAATTGCAGAAAAGGAAAATTGAACATGACCAATTTGAGGCGAAATATCGACATTGCAGTGTGCAGCAGGCCAGGTCATATCTCCTTGTACATGTAAAATATTCTCCAGCCAGACTATCAATTCCTACCAATACCCTGCAGTTTGCAAGTAATGTTTACTACCCAATTCTTGGGCTACCTTCGAAAAGCACAAGGCCAGTATGAATTTCAAACTATTGAACCCTTTTTTTGGCATGATATTTCTGAGAAGAGCAAGAATAACAGATATGTAGTAAAAATAGAAAGAGACTGTTACAATTGTTTCTTTGTTTTCTAAAGAACAATAACTTTATATGTTGTCAGAACCTTTTTTTAGAATCGTTTGTAGGATGTTTTCTATGTCATAGTGAGAAGGACCAAAATTATGAAACCCTTTGCTTGAAATAATCGCAAGAGCAAGCAAACCTTTGACAATATACTGATCAAATGACCCCAAGTGACCCCATTCTTTTCATGATATAGCGGAACAGGGTACTTAATAGCAGCCTTCGATTAACCAAGTACGTGCACCACCCACCCATACAGGTGAAGTCAGGAGTTCCTTTTCCACTGCAAACTACTGCATCTACATCATTACTCATCCCTGACATCTGCCTAATTAGATGATTCTCTCCTTCAAATTTACATATTGACATGTTGCGCATTTGCAAACTCTTATTAACGCGTAGCTATCACAGTATAGGCTACCAACAAACGGGCTAACCATTAGGCTTCATACCACTAGGCTGAGTTGATGGAAGATGATGGAACTTTATGAGCGGCTACAGCGATATACCCTTGGAATGGTTTACTTACACTGTTTACTTAGGCGACCCAATTCTCAGGAAAAAAGGTGGAAGTGACCAAATTCTCTCTGAGATAACTGAATAACGAGTAAAAGGATCCAACTTTTCTTGCGGGGGTTAATTCCAGCATAATCCGAAATAGCAAAATATATATAATATATATATATATATATGTCTCAAACATGCCTCAGTTAAACAAAAATATAGAAAATATATTTCCAGCGTCCTTATCGTCAGTGTATAACAACTGTGAAGTGTTAAGTTATATTCCTGATTTGTGTTTATAAAAGTAATATCACATAATTGATTGATCAGGGGACTTGACTGTCAAAAACTATTGCTAGCACCTTGGACATACCTGAGGATGTACTGTATCAGCGGCAACTTCCATTCACCTTCATCTCCATTTCATACTGGAAATCCTACTTACATATCACATTATTTTGCAATATAAAAAGCTATATAAATATATACAAAATATAGGCCAGTAAATTTCACATATATAAATATATTAAAACAAAAAGGTTATAGTTTGCTTCTGTGGCAGCTACATGCTACAGAAATCAGGTTGAATTTATTTTAGCAAAGTTATGTAAATTGAAATGTGCAATGACAAAAAGGTTCCATGAGTTTTGTATAAAGTTACCATAATGCAGTCTTCTCGCTTGAATAATGTTGTAAAATTGGACTGTGTATCAATACATGTATCTGTGAATGTCAGTACAACCTGAAGTTTTTTTGTCTAAATGTTGAAAAAAATCTCATATTATATGCTGTTTTCTGCAATACTGTATCCGAAACTAAAGCACATATCTTTATCAAAATCATAACTACAATAACAATAATAGAGTAAAAACAATGATGAATATAATATTATAGAAACACTGTCTAGTCAGAGAATATTGTTTTGTATATTTCTAACTGTTTCATGGGCCTAATGTAAAATATTATATGTAAAAAATATAATAAATGTCTTTAGATGGCGTTATATGAAAAAAGCATGATTGCAATATATGTTATCTGCAAAAATCAATAAAGACCTATAGATTATAAAAACTATATGTTCTACAGAGCTTGGTCCTGGTAATTATCTGCAACAAAATGGCTTTTGCTGCAACAAGATGGTTTCACACACACACACACACACACACACACACACACACACACACACACACACACACACACACACACACACACACACACACACACACACACACACACACACACACACACACACACTATTGCCAAGAGTGTGTCAGATTTATTCAAGCTTTGGTATTTTTCTATGCAATTATTTGAATACTTACTGTGAAGTTATCATTTCCCCCCCTAAAACAGTGACTGTATTTTATGATGCTCAATTGAGTGTATGTCTAATTGTATGAGCTTGTATGCATGGTTCTAGAGAGAGGAGGACATGGAACTGGAGCCCTAATATAGCAACATTCAGGCTGCCCGCCTACCAAAGGTTAGAGCTAATGTTGGAAAGGGTTATTTTCAATGTGAACATCTTACTAATGTTTGCTGTGTGTATGTGTATGTGTGTGTCATCGTGTGTGTGTGTGTTTGCGCAAGTGTGCACATGTGTCTGTGTTCGCCTGAGTTTTCATGTCTGCGGCTATGCGAGACCAATCCCTCGCTACCTTGGGCAAAGTCGTCCTCCGAAGCCACTTCAAAGCACTAACGAATGACATAGTAGTGAGAGTTTGTGTGTGTGTGTGTGTGTGTGTGTGTGTGTGTGAGTGTTTGTGTGCTCATGTGACATAACTCACAGTCGTGTGTGGCGTGTTGCGTGTGCGTATCGTAGCCCGTGTGTGCGGTAGTGGAAGTGGTCGGCATGGCGATGATGCAGCCTCTCTGGACATGAGTGTAGCGACTCTGACAGCTCTAGTCTAGCAGAGGTAGAGAGGCAGCCCACTATCCTGCTCCAGGGGCCTTAATGACCCACACACGCAAACACATGCATACACAACCACACACATGCACACACACACACACACACACACACGCACACTTTCCCATGCACACACAAGAATGCACACACAAGAACACACACACACACACAAACAAAAACACGATCAACGACACACATGCACAGACACGTGCGCTCACTCCCTCGCACACACATGAACATGCACACTTTCACATACATGCACAAGAATGCAGACACGCACACACGCACTCACACACATACACACATACTGTGGAATTGGTAATCTGTTTTCTTCCCTGCTGGCTTGGCATGGGCTAGAAGTAGCAGCGTACTCTCTGAGCGCATCACAATCACTGGCACAGTGCGTTGTATGGAACAGGAGGAGGGGGGAAAGAGGAAGAAAAGCTCTTCTAATTCCCCTCACAGCTCCCGGGCTAGATTTAAAGAGTATCGCAGCCAAGCCAGTGATTCCTCTCTGGATCACTCTCAGCAATGCTGCATGCAAAAGAGAGGAAACTAAAGATTAGTGATGGAAAGATGAGTAAGAAGTATTAAGCAAGGTTGTAATATGTTGTCTTTAATCTAGTCAGACATTTATCTGGACACAGCATTTCAGTATTTCAAGTTAAAAAAATGTTTTTTGTAGTTTTAGAGAAGATGACCAAATCGACAAAGTCAAAATTCTAAGTCCCTTATGGATAGCACAGACAAAAATGCATATGTGATTGTGTATCTGTATGTGTCACATGCATCCTTATACTTCCCTCTTTTCTCCATCAAACCAACGCTGAATGGTAATATATAAGTAAACCTACTTCACACGTTCTGTGTTCACCTTCCTTGACAATAGGCTACAGATAGCCTATCTGCCTCCTGCAAGGCAACAGACAGGCAGGCCAGGAGGAGCACCAGCGGTCTTATCAGCCACGACCATATGATGGGATTAGCCAGAGGGTTGTCTAACAAAGCATTGTAATGAGCAGTTTTAATTGCCTGGATGGCAGGCCCTGAAAAATCTCTGCTCCAACTACAGTATATATAATTTACTGTACTTAAAGGCCCCCCCCACACACACACAGACACACACACACACACACACACACACACACACACACACACACACACACACACACACACACACAGACCTATATACATACACAACCATTCACATGCACACTTCGACACACTCCTAGCATGTAGCACTGCAATTATTGGTATCCAGTTCCATGCCTTATGCGGCCTCCTATCACAATGTGTTCGCTCTGCCAGATGGGTAATTTAATTGATCAATAAATACTCTTATTTTCCTAGATTGCCTAATTTGAATTACTGGGGGCTGTACTCAAAGACTGTATGTTGGAAGCAGATGTTTTAAGTGTAAAACTGTAGAGACGGTTACAGTTCATAGGTAATATAATAGTCCGGAGGCACTATTCTCATATAAAATGGCACTGAGAAATCAATGGCCGCTGATAGATCAAAAAAAACGTGTGGTTCCTTTAGTAACTTGATCTCGAACCTAAACGATAGAATAGGTCGTTTGTATAGGTCGTCCAAAACGACCCATATGAATTTTCGCACCCTATCGACTGAAGAAACAGCAATACGTCACGTATGTCAAGGTTCTGTCTGCCAAAAGAAAATGGATTCGTAGCTCTTTTCTCTCATTGGTAAAATCTACATTTTTAGATAGTTTCGGAATTAAAATGCGTTTTCAGAACATTTCTAGTGATAAATGCGCATTTTTGGGGATTTTCCTAACCTTCTTTGGGCTTCTGCTGAAAAATCCACTGCTTAGGTTATTTTATGCATACACTTTGTTATGTATACACACAAGATAATCATGACTTAATGTTTTTGGAAGTGTTAATGCATTAATAAAGCAAAAGGAAGAAGCAGACCACACAAAAGTGTGGCCTGCAAGTTCTAGTCGATCAGAATGTCATATATCCTTGGCTTTCTTTCATATAAAAGAGACCACATACATACATACATACATACATACATACATACATACATACATACATACATACATACATACATACATACATACATACATACATACATACATACATACATACACACACACACACACACACACACACACACACACACACACACACACACACACACACACACACACACACACACACACACACACACACACACACACACACACACACACACACACACACACACACACACACACATACATACATACATACATACATACATACCAGTGGCGGCTGGTCGTTTTTAAAGTGAGGGAGGAAGGACTGCGCGCTTGGTTGCCATTGGCCTGCTTGCACTGTTGGTGTATGGTGGCATAAGAATGTGAGACTCAAGTTGTTTCAGGGTGTTTTGGTGAACTACAAAATAGAAGGGAGGGAGTTATGTGAACAAAATGTATACAAAGCCACCAGTGGCATCACTGTAATTTGAGAAGGAAAGGATGCAAAGCATATTAGTCAAATCAGGCCTACTATTGATTTGTAAAAGTAAATAAAAAAATCTGGGCCTATCATTGGGCCTATTTTTGCCCTCACTGACTGAAGTTATTTAGCTATGTTTATTTTCAGTTACAATTGCTTGTAATGCTACCAGTAAGTCATTGCGTACCTAGCAAACCATGTAGCACTCACAACACTGACGTTGCCATTACTTCTGGAGACCTTGATTTTGGGAAGTGGTCTACCTCTTTCTTTGGTCGCTAACTTAGCACTGTAACTGAATGAATGGAATGCTTTTTGTAATAAGACGTTAACAATGTCCTCCGTTTCCAATGTTTCCATTGTGCATTTAGGATCTCGCTATCGCAGATTTCACTTGCTCTGCGTCTCTCAGACTGAGCACCGCGGCAACGCAGACCGGGTTTGTTATCGACAGCGTTGCCAGATTGGGCAGATTTCCCGCCCAATGATAATTCTTCCAGCCTAACATGGTTAAAAGTAGCCCAATTGGGTGGGAAATCGGACCAATCTGGCAACACTGCTCAACATCCAGGGATCCTACTTATTGGTTCATAGCGCAGACGGATAGATTTTTGCGCGAATCAGACCCCTTAAGGTCCCACCCACTCAGAGGAGGACTTTCCTCCTCTCTCCCATTGAAACCCATGTTATCCACCGGCCGCCAGTACTTTCGGGAAAATGAATGGGAGTCAACGGAGGCGGAGGGAGGACGTTCCTCCCTGAAGTAATTGTCAAAAGGCGATAGGGGGTGCTAATGTCCCTTTACCCAGGGAAACGAACATTATATATTCAAAGGCAATAAAGTAGTCATATTTA
>NC_082394.1:17735756-17834827 GCF_031168955.1 Gadus macrocephalus
ATAGGGAAAGTCTTGTTTTATGATTAAAGTGTGAGGCCTTTTGCTTCCAGCTAAGAGCTTTCTTTAGCTTTCTTTGTCATCAGATATACGACACTTTGAGCCATGCTCTGATTGCAGAGAGCGTGCGCTACTCTGTCCTTACTGACGGCCCGCTGTGCTCTACTCTATCCTTACTGACGGCCCGCTGTGCTCCCCTCTTACACAACACACATGTTTTCACAGCTATTTCACAAAAAGTTTAGCAATTTTCTCTTGGAACTTGTGGGAATAGGCCTGAAATAACCTTTGTTGATAATTTGTTTATTCCATGGTCTAGCACTAAGTATTGTTTTTTTTTTTTACCACAAACATACGTGCCAAAAAAAAAGGAATCATCATGATGATTGATTGGACGCAAATACGTCTTGCGTTGTTGCGACGTAACACGTGGCGCATAATTGAATCAATCGAAAGCTTGGGGACATTTCTTTGACGGGTGTTCCGGCTGTTGCATTCAAACGCGGTTGTTTGTTTACGATGGGACTTTGCGTCATCCTTAAAAAAGAAAAAAAAAAAGACATCAAGAAATTCCCCAGGGGGTCCTTATCCGAATAGTGTGGGACCACTGGCGTCTGCTAATGGCACAATTAATCAAGAAGGCAGCGGTATGTGTCACACACGACAATAACACATTCTCTCCATTTCTACGTGCCGGCAAATTCCTCTCTCCCACCAACCTAGCACTTCCGTCCACTCCTGCAGGAGCCGCTCCGGGCAGAACTCGGAGACAATGGAGCTCAATTATCCCGAGGAGAAAGCGCTATGGCAATGACAAATGTAGCTTTTTTTTTCGTACTGAGCAGGAGATATTATGTCCTCACATCAAGAGTTAAATACCACCTATTTATCTTCCCCAGCCGAGGTAGCCAGGGAGGGGGGCAAGGTTTTAGGAGAAATGGGGAGGGGGGAAGGGCTTGGTGGGGAAGGGGAGGTTGTTTGTGTGTGTGTGTGTGTGTGTGTGTGTGTGTGTGTGTGTGTGTGTGTGTGTGTGTGTGTGCGTGCGTGCGTGCGTGCGTGCGTGCGTGCGTGCGTGCGTGCGTGCGTGCGTGCGTGCGTGCGTGCGTGCGTGCGTGCGTGCGTGCGTGCGTGTGTGTGTGTGTGTGTTGGCCATTCGTCTACCACACGTCTCACCTTGAGAGATGCACTACCCTACTCCCCATTAATGACACCATGATATACTTGATGGTCCACTGAGTTCACAGGTCATGGCATAAGGTTTGATTGACATTGTGCAAAAAATTGTCGAAGATGAAGATGGATTTAGGCCATCCATTTCATTCGTCATCATTTTGAACGATTAGGATACTACATACATAGGTAGAATACTGATGGTTTATGTAGATGTAATGTTACCTACATGTGTGCAGTTAACGCATATGTAAGCATCATATGGGGATTCTCACATGCCATATAAGTACTGTGCGGATCAAATCATGTGTGGGTCATAAATAAAAGAGTGTGTGTTGACTGTAGGTCAAAGGTTTGAAAATGGATCTTGACAGCGGGTAAAAGCTGTTGTTTCGTCTTCTCTCCCCTCATTGGGTAAGTTAGGGCTTCCTTTCACTAGACACTGTCTGTATACCTGCGTCTTCTGCTTATTGATATAAAAGAATCTGCACAGATAATTATATAGAGCAAATAAAGAAGAGATTTATGCAAATACATAGACGGTTGGATTTGCTTGCGGTTGCCTCGGACTAATCGCTAATAACAAAGAAATTGATCAAATCCCATATTTATCTCGTTTATAAAAGCCTGATGCAATAAAGCAGAAGTAGCGGTAGTACACAGATTCCGAACATGTAACAACATCTACTATGCAAAACATCATCTCTAGACCTCAAGGTATTCCTGCTAGAGTCAAAGCCACGCACCGACGGTGTTGTGATTACATAGTACATAAGTGAACCCCAGTGTGCCATCAATCCATATTGCAGAACACCACACCAAATGCCACACCGCATCCAAACAGGGCCGACGTTCACAATGGCTTGAATGTCTTGTCACACTTTGAGGGTTGACCTGATTCTGTTGAGCAACCAATTTCACAGTGTAACCTCCGTGACGACACTATCTGTCCCAATGCTCTTTGGTATGTGAAGGCTGCCCCATGGAAGCCAGATGTGCATCATGGGATTTCATAGACTTTGGCCCAGCTCCGGCTCTTTTCATGTCCTTGGCTCATTTTATAATTTTTTCTTGCCAAATTCTCGTTCTTCTTCTTCTGGGTCTTCTGGATTACTGATACCGTGGCCACGCATTGATTTCCCAATGCCAGGGCTGTAAATGATACATATTAATGCCACAATCAAGGTCAGTAAAGGGCTCTGCAATTAAACGTCCTGCAGCGTGACCGGATCGGGATATAAACGCTGAAAGAGGATTGGAGATCTGTTCCAGTCGCTCCCAACGCTGCTCCTCAGACCCTCAGCTGGTCCATAACGTCCTGTCATTTATTACCACTGAGGATGTTATGACGTTGTGTCATCCGCTAATAAAAGGATAGTTATGCCGACATACCATCCCGTATGGATGTGTGGCTTTCTGCCTCAATGCAGAGAGCATGAGATGTAGCATCCTCCACATCAGTGCTCCTCAATGCTCCTGATTCCCCGGTTCTCTGCATGGACCCCAGCAGTACATGGGCTGCTGTCATGAAGGGGAGAGCCATGGGTCCGAGGCACCACACTAGGGAGGGCAGGTGTATCGCACTGTCCTTAGCCTTTGTTGATAGGAAAGGGGGGAATGGTATATGAATGAATGAATGATTTATTTTTATTATTGTGTCATGCATTAGCATGCCCAGACCGCAAGGGCTTACAAGACACCATTATAAAACATAGACGGACCAAAAACCAAAAGTAGATGCTAAACAATACTAACATTAACGATATAAATCATCATGATGTTTCATCCAGGCTTTAGTAACAAAAGAGGCTAACTTATAAACATTAAAGGTTAACAAACATTCCATAATTCCTATAATGGATCCCTAGGAATGAGTGTGTGTGTGTGTGTGTGTGTGTGTATGCGCGTGTGTGTGTGTGTGTGTGTGTGTGTGTGTGTGTGTGTGTGTGTGTGTGTGTGTGTGTGTGTGTGTGTGTGTGTGTGTGTGTGTGTGTGTGTGTGTGTGTGTGTGTGCAATGGTTTACAATGGTTTAAAAATGCATGACAATATATTGGTAAGCGAAAAGGGTGGGGGTCCGTGCTAATACAGTTGAAAGGAATACGGTTTACAGTTAAAATTGGTTATTCTCATTCAAGGCTGACCTTTATTCTTCAGAAGAATCGTCCTTTTGTCGTGTATGCTAAATGTTCAGAGTCGTCCCAATTATGCATAGCCTTACAGCAAACTTTTCACAGCGGCAGCTTTCATATGCTAACATATCATCGATTATTATAGACAATCTTCTTGGAACGGGGGCAATGTCTCCTCAAACTACTAAGGTCTTGGCTACAGAAATCCTTCTTGTACAATTCCTCTATAATCACAGTTTGTTTTGTAAGGCTCTGAGGGTTTCCTGTGAGACGACGCATAAAGCGAACAGGGCTTCGGGCCAGAGATATTTGAAGAGCCCCAGATAGTATTCATGGTCTTTAGCATTTAGTGAGTGCATTTAATCGTACAGTGGATACATAGTACAGTGGGCAGTGGGGGGAAGCTGCTGAATTCATCCAAAGGCCCCTTTCAGAAAGTGAGTGAATGCCCTGAGTGGTGCTGGGAGAAAAGGACAAGACCCAGTGGCGTTGGGAACCGGTGATCCATGATGCCTTTATACTGAGCCGGTCTGCCTCAATCTGCCCTCCTTCTCACCCCATACCCCGCAACTATTGGGGGGTGGGGGTGGGGGGTTTGTGGCACTGTCTGCATGCTCACTGCGTGCTACTGTGTGAACAGTATAGCGTGAAGGCACATCAGAAGCTGTACTGGTTAATGTCAAAGGTGGCTTTGCCTCACAGGCGTTTGGTACGGGACCCGGCGGGCTTCCGTTCGCCGCTGCACACAGATTAGCGGAGCTTGACAAAAATACATTTTGGGACTGTTTTTGATCCCAATTTTTCTTTACATGTTAATCATTTTTGAAAGGTGATTTCATTAGTATTGTATATGAAGGAAGAAAGGCAGAAAACACATTGTTCAGTCTTTCCAATCGCCCATGGCTGGACAGAGAGCGTTTACCATTTAGCCGTTAAATATCTGTATTACGCATAATCTTTGTGATGAAATAAAACTACCAGTACATTACAGAATTTAATGGGCAAGGCAGGTGAGGGAAATGTAGTTCACAACACTAATAATATAATACAATACTTACTTGCATGCAATAAAGTCAGACTTCTCTAAATATGTACACATATTTCCAATATTGGGATTATAGGGTGCATATTAGTAGATTAGCTGTATTGCGTGTCTGAAATATGATCTCCCCCATAAGTTGTTTCCAGTTTGTTGTTTGTTGTATTGAGCTCTGGTCTAATGCCTGCAGTACCTCCCCCTCCATAGATATTGCTTGGTATTTGGTTAAGCCCTGCAGCACTATGAACCCTCCCCCACTTTTCCTCGTTCCCCCGTTTTTCTAAATCGAATGCTTCTCTTATAGCCACGTCACTTCTGGTAACCAAATGTCTCTCTCTCTCTCTCTCTCTCTCTCTCTCTCTCTCTCTCTCTCTCTCTCTCTCTCTCTCTCTTCCCCTACTGGCTCTACTACCTTCAGACCAATGCACAGCTTATTTTGACATCACACATCGCCAATAGGATCCCTAAAGCGCTTAAATCTTGTAGAACGTCGGATAGCGTGCTGCCCTAAATGGAGCCAGTTTATATGCCCTCCTCACCATGGTCAAGTAGACAGAATACACACCGAAACCAACAACTGCTCCCCTGCGGCAAAGGCGTACAGTTGTACCGAGAGACACAAAGGAAAGAAAGCAATATCGGCCTCCATAATAGTCCCCTAGAGGAGAGCACTTCAGCTGAGCACAAACTGGAAAGCGCGCTAGCAGTACCATGGAGCCGCGCCATGCCATCCTTGATCACTCACACAAGAATAATGTTAATGCTTCTCACCCCCCCTAAACAGTGGGGAGCATCAACATTGAGGAGCTCAGATACCAGATGCTTTGTTGGGGTTGGCCATGGGAGGCTAACAGCATGCAGGGAGGAAGGATGCACTTTACTTTCTTATCCATAGAACCTTCTTTAAAGACCAGCAAGATTCCGTTGAGTTTGATGGACTTAGGGACTGACAGAAGCCATTTCCCTCATCCTTCAAGAGCTGTTTGAAGACAGAACGGCCACACCCCCACATTCACATCCAACAGATCCCCATGTGACCTAAATGTGGAGGAATAGGGGATATTACGGTAGTCCCTTAGAGTGTAGATATTCAATATTTTTTTTTCGAAATACTTTGCTCCATGAATGAAGAATTGTAAAGTAATTTAAATCCTGAATGAACCATCTTCACATGTTTGCTTGGCCATTGAACGGTGGGTTTACGGCGCTGTTATTATGTTCACGCCTTGTGTTTACCTAACAGCCTTTATGAACTCCATCCTTACAGGGGAAGACATTTCCCTTCCAGGTGATGCTTTGGCTTGTGTATTCTTTCTCACTACGATGTCCACCTTAGAGTCACTGCAAACATGTATTTTTTAATTACTTGATTTTAAGTGATTCATCTGCAATTATTACGTACATTTTGAGCAGTGTCTGCAAAATATTATGTTTTGTCCATTTCATCTCTTTGATCTGCTCACCATGTGAGTATTCTGGTTTTAGGCTATCTGATCTCTGAAGTCACAAGATAATGTGACATCGCTGTTAGGATCCATCCATTGCATGCCATATTTGAATAAATTGTAAAACATACAGGACCTGTACGAGCTTTGTGAGACCAGATTTTGATGTTTGCGTTTCCTTATGAGTATCATCTGCAGAGAGAAACCGAATTTGGACTTGGGAAATCTGATCCATATTGGTTCTGATAGTCATTTGGATGTATGGTGTAAGAATACAGTCAAAAGTGAGATGGAAAGTGAAAGCTCTACTCAGAAATGCTTTTGACATTGTATACTACTATGGAAAAATATATATATATTCTTCCACTGAGGAGAGCTAGAGTCTCTTTAATTGATGCCTAACTGAAACTCACTCAAACCTCTGTTTGTGAACATGCAAACATTGATGACAAAATTAATGAATATGGACAAACAAAATTCAGAGAGGGTTGGTTATTTTGTTATTATTATCCGCCCTAGAGGACAAATTAAACAAGACTGTTTTGTTTTATACACATCATTGAACCATAGTGATTTTCAGCAAACATAATTTGGCTCCATTAGGTGAAAATAATGAAATGCAGTTTTTTTATTTTTCTTCCCGGTGGAGCAAACTAATGGACAATTAATTATTCCAATAATGTAACCTTGGGCAACATCATGAAATGAAATTTCAATAAACCTTTGAGATGCTTGGGGCACTGCAAGAGAGACGGCAGTTTTTTAATAAGTGCTAATGATTTCTTGTTGTGTAGTCAATGTGTTCACACTCATGGCAGTGGCTTCAACTGCATCCACATGCAATTTCATCTGCCCAGCTAACAAGACGCTGCTTTGGGCTGGTATCGCTTTGGCCTGATTTAGGGTAGGCCTAATGCTTATGAATTGATCGGTAACTACACATATCCCAGTTTGCCAATGAAATATTTTGCACAGACATTTGGAAGAAGTATGGCGGAAAAAGAATTGCAAATTGGGTGTCGATTTTCAGTGCACCATATCTTTGAATCAATACGGGCCCGGAGCGAAAATAAATTGGCATTTCTCATTAAAGGGTTCGGGGTTCAAATTGTGTGAGTGGAGCATCAAGTGGTTAATCAGTTCTGATTCAGCAGCAGACTCAAAGGCTGTGAACTTATCACTAATAATTGTGTTAGGATCGGTGTGGAGTACGAAGTGTGCTGCACGGAGCGTGTTGGAATTGACATTGGAAGAAGCATCTGTTGCCTGCCTGCCCGCCCGCAGTGGTCTGGGGAGCACGTGCTTACTTGAGGTATTTGAACAGGCGTTGTGTTGTTTCAAAGTTACAGGCCTATACAGCTCATTTTATAACCAACCCGGTACTCATTCCATTCACAAACACAAACAAGGTCACACACACATGATTGCACAAAAGCATTCAGTCATTCATGAGATTGTATTTTCCTTTTCTTTTTTTAGTTAAAATATATGATGGCCTATTTGCATCATCATAGTGATGTATACTCCACCGTTTTGAAATCATCTCTGTGTCTACCAAACATTATTACTGCACCAGCGATGTGAGTACTGTACAACAGTAAAGAAACTGCAAAGTCTGCTCCTGTTACGTTCAAACCTATATCATTTGTGCAATGACTAATGGCCCTATAACAGCGTTCAATCGTGTTTGTGTATGTGTGTGTGTGTGTGTGTGTGTGTGTGTGTGTGTGTGTGTGTGTGTGTGTGTGTGTGTGTGTGTGTGTGTGTGTGTGTGTGTGTGTGTGTGTGTGTGTGTGTGTGTATATGTGTGCACATTGGCTTCCATGTGGCTGCTTGTTAATGTAGGGGCTCTGCATTTCTATTTTTTCATGTAAGCCTTTGTGCAGTCCAAGACCTGACATGACCTACTTCGGCATAGGTCAAGGTTGGCCACCTTATATCTACTCATCTTTACATAGATCATCTTTTACAAGTCCCTTAATCTATTCCTCATTGCTGCCATTAATACCTTGTTTACACCTCGTAATAATGAATATCCATAACATCCCTTTATCTCACATGTGTAACACGCAATTTCTCCAGTTCGCATCTCCACCATGCTGAAGTGGCATTTCAACATTGGCTCTCCACAATGCACTCATTACAGCACAAGACGAGTGACTGGGATATAATAGACTCGATGTGTCAGTGCCATGGGTACCAGCGCTGATGAAGGCTGCCCTCATTTGCGGACAGACTTTCCACATGATCCGTTGTGTCTCTACACAGCAGCCCACATCTTGGCCTCACACGCACCAGCCCACTGTCACCCACCACTTCTCAACCCGACTGAACATGCATTTAGTGAATGCCCTTCATCTGTTATCAATGGGGACGTTGGCTCTGGTGTTCCACGTTGGAAATTGTGTGATTTACGTACACATATTAAGAGACCCCGTCCAATCTCTTCCAATAATTTCTCTCTCTCTTTCTCTCTCCATCCCCTCTCTCCATAGCTAATAGATACATCTTGCTGATTTTCGACCATCTTTTATGTTTCTGGTATGGAAAATCAGGACAAGAATACAGTGTATTGTATATGTGTAAGCATAAAATTGCTGAGATAAAGCAAGCTACATTAGAACTACTATCGAACATGATTGACCACATGGTTAACCGTATCAGCAATAATACAGATCAAAAGAGTTGTACTCAAACAAATATTCACATCCTCTATCCGATGCAGGGCACTGGCCTGAACTACTGCTGGACCAGCAGAAATGCTGTTTTCATGTCCGTTCTTGCTCAGAGAGCTGCTGAGAGGGGATGGCTGGTCACAGCTGGCGACGTGCAACAGCAAAAACCCCAGGGTGAGTCTTCCTTCTGTTCTGGTGAATTATACTCCATTTTGTGTCTTGTTTGCAGGAGCAGCGCAGCAATCTCTGAAGGCAGTGGCAGAGCAATCAGACGCTGTGGGACATCGCAGAGGCTCATGCTGTTGACACAGTCCTGGTCTGTGTGTGTGTGTTTGTGTGTGTGTTTGTGTGTGGGCATGTGCATGCGTGTGTTTGTCTGTAGCCACCAACAACTGGAGCCTGAACCTTGCTGACCCCTGTCTCCCAGCATTTAGCCTCCAAGCAGATAACAGCATGAGAAGGCCCCGAGGCCTCCCGGGCGGGATGGAGGGGGTGGACTGCGGCTTCTATAGTAGGCCAGGGAAAGATAAACTGCCTTTTAGATTTGCTTTTGGGGTTTATCCTTGTTTCCTTGTTGAATGGTTAAAAAAGAGGGGAGGGGCCCTACAGCCTGCCCATCACCCTCCAATGGGAGGGCTTTCTGGGTCTGTGCTACGGACCCATGAGGGGCCAGGACCTTCACTCATGGTCATACCCCCTGATTTAAGTGAGCCTTTTCCCCCTCAATGTGACTTTGATTTATCCATTGATTGCCCGTTATGGTGACCTGTCTGCTCACATCCCCCCCCCCGTGAAACACACTGCCTACCTGGTGTTTAAATAAGCGTTTCAAATACAAAGGCTTCTGCTTCAGTGATGTTTGGGTCATTCCACATTCTCAGGTATTCATTGAAAACGTGTTGTGATCTGTACGTCAGCAGAACTCAGGTGGCAAACAACGTGGGGGGGGGGGGGGGGGGGGGGGGGAATTACCGAAAAAGGGAAATTGAGGACAACAAGCGCCATGAGCGACAAAGGCAAACTAAAGTTCACCTGACAGAGCTGCTCCTGATTCAGGTCATCTTGGTCCAGCACACTCCTACACCGCCAGGTTCCGGAGCCAGCCCTCCGACGCAGCCTGGTGTGCTGAGTCAAACCCGATCACCAAAGGGCTCCTGGGCAGCAGTGGAGTGTTGTGGACCTCCAGTAACTCAGTGACCTGTGCTGCCACCCGGAAGACCTGCGGACGTAAGGTGAGGGGCCCCCACGGCACACCCTCTCGTCAAATGTTTGGTTCTCGATAGGGCCAGTCACATTCTGCTCGGTTGGGTATGACTGGGCTATTTCACGTGCCACAAGCACTCTGCTCTCTCACACACACACACACACACACACACACACACACACACACACACACACACACACACACACACACACACACACACACACACACACACACACACACAAACTCACACACGCCCTAGTTTCAGGTGTGGGCGATATATGAATGTTTTTTGTGTTTATTTGATTATTTTGTTGTATTTTATATATTTGTTTTTGATTTGGTCTCTACATCTCTGTATACATAGCTATTCAAAGTTTATATTAAGCATGCATGCATCAACGGTGAAGATAATGATTCATTCATTTCTGAAATCTACTTTCAGCATAGTTTTGAATCAGCAGAGATGACGTAACATCAGCCCCGGGGGACTGCGAAGCGTAGGACTTTGAACAGTACTCCGTAGTAGTTATTTAGTTGTTCAGGAAGAATATCAAAATGTAGTAGTCATTCTGTTATTCGGAAATAACAACAAAATGTTTGTTAACCGTCACCGCGGAATAAGGATGCCGTTGCTGTTTGCCTGTAGGACTTAATTAGGCTGATCCAGATGCTTTGCATGACTGCATCACAGACTGCATCACAGCCATGTGAACGGTAACATTCACATGGCTCCAGCGTTCAGTCCCACCCACACCATACGTTAAGAGACGAGGAAACACTGGCATTTGAGTTCCTGAAATCTGGAATGCATTGGAAAGACAGGACCTCGACAGGGCCTTGCTTTAACGCTAAATACGATTAGTTGAAATAAAGGATTATGTTGGATGACATTGAAGAACGAACTGAGTTCAAGACCACACACAGTATGTTACATTATTAATTCAATCTATAACCCAGAATATTTCACAACCCGTACACTTGATTGGCAAGTGCAGATATTACATAAAAACATTTATATTACAATTATTATTACAGTAATAGTAATAGTAGTAGTAGTAGTATTGCCTCAATTGTTTTGCATTACAATAGAGAAGCAAAAAAGACATATGCACACATTCCCCTCCACTAGTAGCACGGGGTAACTCGTAAACGCAGTGCTGTTTAAGGGAGAGCAAAGTGAGAATGAAACACTGCTTGACACTGAATCATTAATCTGTTACAAGGAACAGTGGGAGAGCGCTTATTGAGATCAAAGTTCCCTGCTGTTAAGCTGTTCTGCTTGGCAGCCACAATGATGCTAGTTCTACATTAGTTTGATAACTCGGTCCCTCGCAGGGACAGTCGAGGTGTCAGCCAGGGAATATTGAAATAAATTGGTTTCTAATGATGTTGTCTGTGACTGAGTGTTATTGTGTGAAGCTTTATTGCACAACTTTGTTTACATGTGCAGTCATATCAAGCCATCTTACTATCTATCTATCTATCTATCTATCTATCTATCTATCTATCTATCTATCTATCTATCTATCTATCTATCTGCATGTATATATATATATATATATATATATATACATATGTCCATCTATCTATCCATCAGCTATCTATGGATCAGCTATCATCTAACAAATATAAAACATACACAAAAACAAGACAAAAACGCGCCAGTATTTTTGTGAAATAAAAAAAAACTGCTCAAATATATGTATTTTCTTTTCATTGCTAAAGATAAACAGGTAATGTGTGTGTTGTCGGTCAAATCGTGACCTCTGTCAAAATATGGAAATGACTGCCTGAATTTGGTATTGAACGTGGGGGCTTTGAAAGTGTTGGCAGCACCACTTTCCTCAGTGTGTATGATTGATAGAGTTGCTTATTACAACTCCATCTCCCCCAGGTGCATAAACACACACACACACACACACACACACACACACACACACACACACACACACACACACACACACACACACACACACACACACTCACGCACACACACACACACACACACACACACACACACACACACACACACGTGCATGCACAAACACGCACACAAGCACATGCACGCACACACACACACACACACACACTAATGTATTCGCAACACGGAATTCGTAAAAATTGAGTTGTAACGAGTGATTAATCTATCAGTTTCAAACCAGTCCTTTGAGGGAAGTGGGTTAGCAGAACCCACTTCCCCATGCTTCCCATTACTCACTTTCTCCTCCCTCTCTCTCCCCCTTTAGCTCATTCTCCACACACTTGCCCCCCCACCCAGACTCACACACCTCTGTTAGTGAGGTGAACTCACACACAATGCCAGAATCAAGTCATGAATGTTATTGAGCCAGAGACAGAGAAGGGTTCCCCATGGTCCTCAAAGCACAGAGGGCTCCTGTGGTTTATTACCCATAGTGCTCCTCTCTCAGGCCTAATGATTAATGGTACAGAGCAATAGGCTTAGCTAAAACAGCCGTATTTGTTATTTTTACTGAATAAATGACCGTTCTTGAAAATTAGTTTTAAAATCTTCTTTGCCATGATAATGTCTGGGGAGTAGGAAATAATCACAGCATGGTAAACTTGTTTTGATTAGCCCATAGGCAGAGGGAAGCCAGGCCTAGTTTTATCAGAATGTCAAAACATCAGAATGTAAATCATTTCTCTTGGTTTTCCCCTTGTTGTCTAGTATTTAGCTTTTCCTACACATCCCTCGGAGCTTAAGATGCGGCATTTTTTTTAAATATTGTGTTCGCCCAATGAATAAATAGCTATAATCTGTGACTCATACACATCAAAGCTACACTCTTATGTGCTATCATCACATTGTGGGGTTTGGGCACAAACAGATATCAGAGGATAAAAGGGTAAGACTTCAAATAGTTAAAATAAATTCTCACATTATCACATTTTTGCAAATATCTTGACATTTGTTTTGATTTTATTCAGATGGTCTATATACTTAACTATTTATGTTATTTTCCATCAGATATTTACAGCTTATCGGATTCAAATGTCAGCTTATCAGATTCAAATGCAACACATTGTTATGTTGTAACAATTTGTTGCAGTATAATGTATATTAATCAAAATAAAAGGTTTTACATTTGATTAGTCAATCAACTATGTACATTACTCAGCACAAAGTTAAATGTAAATATGCACACACACATGCACACACACACACACACACACACACACACACACACACACACACACACACACACACACACACACACACACACACACACACACACACACACACACACACACACACACACACACACATGCATATTAATTTGATCCCAGTTGATAATATATGTAGTTTACAAACAGAACAAGATTGCAAAGATGTTATTAGACAACAAATAGTCAACTGTAAAACCACCCACTTTGAAGTCAAAAGTAGAATCCTCTCCTCCCCTCTCTCCCGGAGATGACTGTGGTGTCTGGCCCCTGGCTGCACTGACTAAGAAGTCATCTTAGAGTCTGAGAACAAAGTACGAGAAGGTTACACAAGAATTATACCTCTTTGCCTCCTTACTAGCTAGACAGCTGTCATGTCTGTATATGTTTATTTATAAACTAAAAGCCTTGTGGTCTTAGGAACTGCCAGAGAACAAATCTCAGACTCATAGTGTTCCCTTGTCTTATGTATGAAAATGCAATGGAGCAACCCCTGTCAGCCCTGCTTATCATTTATTAGGACAAGTTAGTCATTCTGCACATTTAGTGACCTTATATTTAAGAACCTGTAACAGTGTTCGCACCATTTTTTCACAAAAAACATTACAAATATAAGTATGTTTATTATTTTTTTCATATTTAGCAGAAGTAGTTGAACAATCAATATCCTGACAATTGTCTTGGAATTCCAGTAGGCTACAGAACATTAGATTAGATTAGATTAGATTAGAAAAACTTTATTTATCCCAAGATTGGCAATTTCATTCACAGTTTCCAGTCTCACATAATAAATTGCTTAAAAATACAATAAATAGAAACCTGGACATGAACCTGGTGTTGTGGTGTTGCCAACGACTGAATTAAAAGAAGCTTAACAATGGTAATAGAAGCTTACATTTCTATGTGTTTTCCGTTGGCCATTTGTGGGAATGAGGGCCACTGGCTCTAGGCGTGTGTCACTGCATCACACTCACATCGAAATCATTTGCATCTAGGGAGTCAATGAAATCAGAGGATAATATCATGGCTTGATTGTAATTGGCCATTGAGACGACGATAATTACCAAAGATAATCGATGCCACCTGACATTTGATTAATTGTTGATAAGGGAGCACATAGATAGACACATAGATACCAATAGATTGCTGAAGGGTGTTATGACCATTTTGACGGTCACAACAATGAGATAAATGAGTGTAAATGGTGTACTGAAACATCAAATTCTCTGCTATTAACTTCCTAAATGTACAGATTTGAATAACCCTTTGTTAATTGTGTGTTCATGGTTAAAGGGTTTTTGCTGCATGTCCTTGGATGTGCTGGTTAATATCCTCCACCATGTATTCAGGGGAGAGGGGAAAGAGGAGGCCATAGAACCACACTAGGTATTGACTAAGTATGTTTTTTTAAGAACCCGAACTGTCCATATGTGGCTGAACAGGAATAAATCTGTACGTACAACCAAGCATATGTCGCTCAACGACATAAGACACGGACACTAAACTATTTAATTGAATAAATGAGGATGATTGATTAAATAGCCTTTTACATTACATTGGATGGAACATTTCATATTCCATTATTGGATAATGACTTCCCAACATTAAAGCAATACATGAGAAGGTAGCGGTTAGAGGGCCTTTCTTTGTCTCCATGCTCCGTATTTCTAGAGACGCATCAAAGAGAGAGAGAAAGACACGGAGAAAAAGAGGGAGAGGGAGAGAGAGAGAGAGACAGAGAAAGAGAGAGAGAGAGAGAGGGAGAGAGGGAGAGAGAGAGGGAGAGTGGGGGGGGGGCAGCTCAACATTATGAGGGGGGAGGAAGGCAGCAAGCTCCAAGCTGCAAGGAGAGATAAAGACCAGACGTGTGTGTTTGTGCATGCGTGCATGTGTGTGTGTATGTGTGCATGCGTGCACGTTTGTGTGGGTGTGTGTGCGTGTGTGAGAGTGTGTGTATGTGTAGGTTTTTGTATACAACCGTGTTTGCTTGTATGTGTGTGTGTGTGTGTGTGTGTGTGTGTGTGTGTGTGTGTGTGTGTGTTTGTGTGTGTGTGTGTGTGTGTGTGTGTGTTTGTGTGTGTGTGTGTGTGTGTGTGTGTGTGTGTGTGTGTGTGTGTGTGTGTGTGTGTGTGCGTGGGTGTGTGTGTGTGTGTGCCTGCGTTCATGTGTGTGTGTGTATGGATGTTTGTATGTGTGTGAGGGATTAGGATGACTTTGAATGGCCCCGCTCCACTGTGACAGCAGCAGTATAGAAGCAACACAGTGCCACATGATGGACAGGACCTGGAATTGCACAGATTCTTGTGCAACTCTCTCTCTCTCTCTCTCTCTCTCTCTCTCTCTCTCTCTCTCTCTCTCTCTCTCTCTCTCTCTCTCTCTCTCTCTCTCTCTCTCTCTCTCTCTCTCTCTTTACTACAGTCTCTGTAGTAGCATGTGCCCCAGGGCACTGAAGCTTTACAAACTACTATGTGTAGAATGAAACATGTAGTGTAGGCACTGATGGTCAACTGAACCCTTAATGTATCTGATGCCTCTGTGTGAGTGTGTGTGTGTGTGTGTGTGTGTGTGTGTGTGTGTGTGTGTGTGTGTGTGTGTGTGTGTGTGTGTGTGTGTGTGTGTGTGTGTGTGTTTTTGTGTGTCTTTCTATGCTTGCCTGTGTCTGTGTTTGTCTGTGTTTAGTGTGTGTGTGTTTGTCTGTGTGTGTGTGTGTATTTGTGTTTTTGTGTGTCTTTCTATGCTTGCCTGTGTGTGTTTTTGTCTGGGTTTAGTGTTGTGTGTGTGTGTGTGTGTGTGTGTGTGTGTGTGTGTGTGTGTGTGTGTGTGTGTGTGTGTGTGTGTGTGTGTGTGTGTGTGTGTGTGTGTGTGTGTCCATGTTAAGAGCAAAGGTAAATAAGTGAACAAAGGGATATGAGGAAAGAGACAGCAGCAAGACAAATAGCAGGTTATTATTAAGTATAAGGTGCAAAATCAGGTCAACAGGAAGCTCCAAAACACGGTGGTTAACATTTGAAAAAGATGAGTAGAGAACGAAGAAACTGGATAAGGCTGTGATGCTGCTCCCTGTTGGCCACACAAGGAAACACATGAGACAATGGTCTCAAAATGGTATAATGTCCCATCATCATGTGGACGTATTTCCACTGGTTGTTAATTGCTCAATACCTGGGAAATAATCGTAATTTTCGAATTATATCACCGATTTTTTCCTGCACTTTATCCATCGGCTTGAATCGTTGTTCACATAGACAGAACCTCTAGGGTTTAAAGAGTTGATTCTGTTGCAGTCTGTTGCAGCAACCACTATTTTTAAGAAAAATATAAAATAGTGCCTGCATAAGTGGAATAGCTTTGTGTTAGCTACCTCTTAGCCTCTACATCTCTAAATCCAACCAGCAGTATCATTGCCACATTACAACCATCAGGGTTAACATTGTATTTATTGTAGGTTTTGCATGTTTTGTTTACCATATATGATGCATCACATGTTTTGTTAAGCTTAGCTTTTAAATGTTTATCGATAACATATGTCCTACATTTTTATCTGATTGTTGGACTGGTAGTCAAATTACCCTTGCTAATTGGGAATCATTACTTTGTGATTGTAGTTTTTCCACCAAAGAAACAACCCCCATAATGCACTCATCATTGGATTCAAGGGCTCGCATTCTTTTCATCCTTTTAATGTGACCCTAACCCTTGGTGAGCTGATTAAATCACGCCCTCGGTCACTGCTAAATGTTCAATGAAACTCAACGTTAGGCTGATGTCAAATCTTCGCCTGCGTCATCTGCCATACAGCCCTCTGTAGTACTGCTCTCAGTGCGTTTAAATGAGCTCAAACATGTAGAACGGGTGAAACTCTGTGTTGACAGTTGCGTGAATGCTCCCGTTGCAGTGTGGAGACACAGAAGGGCGATGTGCAATCTGTTCAATCTGTCCGCTTCCTTCTGGGGAATAGACGTGCACGTGGTGCAAACTGACACTTAAAACACTGTTGTGTGAATGTTGTCTATAAACACTGACAGAAATGAATAGAGCAGACAACCCTCTGGTAACTCAAACGCCACATAGTAAGAAAGGCATTAAGTCACTACATATAGTGGCAACCTCAAAGATTTCTGTTTCGTTCTCCTTGGCGACATCATTGGAGACGACCGGTAATTGTTTCCATAGATCCCAATGGTGTTGCCATTGACACCCAGTTCAAAACATTCATACTGCAAATGGCTTCTATCAGTGGGACATAGACTCAATCACAATTGCGTAACCTCATTGATAGATAGTGACTTAACAGAAAGTTATATACATGAAAATCATTATCTATTACATGCATGTGTGTTTGAATGTGTCTTTCCATGTTGAAGTGAAATATATGTGTAACGGCCTATAATACGAAGAATGAGAAAGTGTGTGTGTGTGTGTGTGCGTGTGATTGTGATTGTTTTTGTGTGTGTATGTGTGTGTGTGTGTGTGTGTGTGTGTGTGTGTGTGTGTGTGTGTGTGTGTGTGTGTGTGTGTGTGTGTGTGTGTGTGTGTGTGTGTGTGTGTGTGTGTGTGTGTGTGTGTGTGTACATGCGTGCGTGTGATGACCAATGCTTTGTTTCCGGGCCTTGCATTATTCTTCATTAGAAACAGTTGAGTGACTCTGTCTATTCCAGAACTGCCCCTGGGTTCAAGTCAATCTGCCAGCCAGGCATTCAGAAATAACACACATATGTGTACATACACACTCACACACTGTCTCAAACAGTGAATTTACACTTGCACGCTATAATTCTAACATTTGACTTATAGAATTGTACTGCAACGAACGTTAATGAGATGGGCCCAGAGTTGGATTGCGAAATGTTGTCAACAGCATGCACAATTGTAGATATTAATTGGTAATCAAATCATGATTTATGAATATAAGAGTGAATCAAAATATCTTTCCTCTTTGATTAGCGTGTTCAATTTATTTTCCTTTTCAGCAAGTGTTGACAGAACTGAGTTCATTATTTGAGCCTTAATCGGTTATTCAGAAAGATTTCAAGACCTTTAAAAATAAAAAATAGGAAATATTCATTTGAATCCACACATTTGAAAGGCAAATGCAGTCTCTCTTCTAGATGATGGTGTGGGTATATGGTGCATTAGTTCACCTTGCATATGCATTCCACACCGGCCAGACATCCACATTATCATAATGTCATTGATTGAGGGAAGTGGATAGGATTGGAGGGGGAGAAATAAGTACTAAAAAGAGAGAGTGTGGGATAAAGCTTGTGCCCTTTGCAATATCTGAACTCTCGCTACTCTTTCACAGGAATCCCCAGTTCCTATACAGACTTGAATATTGAAAATGTTGAAATGGAAAATGCATGGAGAATACCACTGATTGACATTTACGCATTAACTGAGTGGCTAATCACTGTCTATATCGTTGGAGACTTTCTGATGGAATAGAAATTAAATTTCAGGATGGACAATTCTTTACCATGTATCTACTAAGAGGGAATGGGGAGACAATTTACTGCAATGGAATCCAGTTTTCCCACTCCATCCTATTTTTGCGTACTCCAACTGACACCCCTTTAACTAAAAGGTTTATAAACATTGAGCAAATTAACTCTTGAAATTGACCCTTTCTTATGTACCATTTTACATTAAAGTTGTGAAATTAGCAGAGACCATTGCTCAATGGCTCACTTCAATGGCTTTCTCGCTTTTAGCTTAGCACAAGTGCAACCTATTGTCGGTTATAAAGCACTGATGAGTAAGATGGAAAGAAAGAGAGAGAGAGAGAGAGAGAGAGAGAGAGAGAGAGAGAGAGAGAGAGAGAGAGAGAGAGAGAGAGAGAGAGAGAGAGAGAGAGAGAGAGAGAGAGAAGAGATTACATAAATCCTTCACCCCACATCCTTGACTATGTGACTGCATCCATTCCCAAGAGTTGGGGTATGAAATGGATTTGGGGGGAGGGAGAAATCGGAGAAAACTGTGTGCGTGCTTGCGGCGTGCATGTGTGTGTGTTTGGCCAAGTGTCTGAATGGGCCACAGGAAGGGGAAACAGAAAAGGGGTTTTGAGAGAGATACTAGAGAGAGAGAGAGAGAGAGAGAGAGAGAGAGAGAGAGAGAGAGAGAGAGAGAGAGAGAGAGAGAGAGAGAGAGAGTGTGTGTGTGAGTGTGAGAGATAGGACGGGGTGGTGAGGGTGCTGATGAGGGGGTTTCTAAAGAGTGTGGTGATGTGAGGGTGGTGTGGAGGAGGAGGAGGAGGAGGAGGAGGAGGAGGAGGAGGAGGAGGAGGGTGTATAAAGTGGGTCTTCGTCACCCCCGTTAGCACCAGTGCAACGCGCCTCGGGGAGGCGGAAGAGGCCGCGGCTGAAAGGAGCGCTGATCCGCCGATGGACGGACGCGGATCGAGAAAGTGCTGACGTTTCCACCTGCGTCGAAATCAAGTCACTTTGAAATGCAACGAATCATCGCCTCGTTCATCTCACCCCTCCTGTCTCTCGCACACTCTATCCTGTGGCGGTTAATCAGTTTTTCATTCATTATAAACACACCACTTCTGCATTCAGCGTGGCTGCACATGCACGGTTGAGGGTTTGGCGGGGATGTGCAGAAGAGTCAGACGACGACAGAGCGGAAGGATGGCGTTTGGAATTTGGAAAATGATGACGTCGATTAGCAGATGCCTGTATTCAAAGCGACTTTAAAGGGAGGCTGAGACTAATCAATGGCTTTCGATCAATATCAGAGCATCTCTGAGCATTTTGAGTGCTGCCAGAGTGCGTTTCTGAATAGTAAGTGGGCAGTAAGTGCAGAGGTTGATCATTTTATGTTATCAGCTAGTAGTAGTAGGCTACAAATGATATACATTTCAAATCAAAACAAATTAAGGGAATGTTCAGGACATTTTCTCGAAGAGCTGGATATTTATGCAATATTTCTGATTGAATAATCAAAAAAATAACTTTACAGGTAGCCTACACAGTACAATTGGCCTATATGGGTGCTTTATATTTCTTCTCCAAAAACCGAATTGTGGGATTCCAATGGTGTGTGTGTGTGTGTGTGTGTGTGTGTGTGTGTGTGTGTGTGTGTGTGTGTGTGTGTGTGTGTGTGTGTGTGTGTGTGTGTGTGTGTGTGTGTGTGTGAAACTCACTATTGTCACTACTTGAGGTTGTACCCACACTGCAGCCAGGCCTATTAAACCTGTTGTTTTACCTTTACACCTCAAGCATCCAGAGCTTATAAAGCCAACCAAAAGACAGTGACAACTTAAAAAAAAACAGAAAACAGACTTGTTCAGAGGGAAAAACTGTTATTGCCAAAGCAACGCAATATCTTATGAATTACATGCATATTCTGTTATCGGTGAGGTGAGTAGGTGACAGCCATACCCCGCTGAACACGCCAGATCTATATTGATCTATTGATTGGAAGCTAAGCAGTGTCGGGCCTGGTTTGGTACTTGAATGGGAGACCGCCTGGGAATGGCTCATGATGACCCCCCAAAGTCCCTATCCCTCAACCCTGGGATCTATCAAAATAATCAAAACGGACGGCTCCATCTAGTGGCCACTGGTGGGAGGTGTTATTTCCAGAAATGTTATGTGCAAGGCCTACATTATCAAAATCCACTAGTCTGCTGAATGTTTTGTTTATTTTCATACTTTGAGTTGATGTAGCTGATGAGATTCAAATAATCAAGGGGAAAAGTGTTTAATTGTTACATTTTTGGGCTGAATTAAGAAGAATAAGAATGTATTCAGTGCACTCTCACTTGGTCTGGAAGACATCAGAGCCATTCCCTGAACTCATTGTTTTGACCGCACAGGGATTGCAGCCAGCACAGTGGGGGTGTATTCACACCTCTGGTTGCGGGAGTGAAGACACAAGGACTTCTTATTGCTTTGGTGTGTTTGGTGTCTTTCCACTATCCCACACCTTGTGAAACCCAAGCACACAGAGACTCCAAAATACTTTTACAACTTTTATTTTTCACCCAGAATGTTGTTCATTGAAAAGGCAATGCAAATAAAACAGAAGTAAACAAGATCTGTTTAGTTAAAAGCTCGCCCACCACGACAAGGTACAGATCTACAGGCGAGAACACGAGAACATGAGACGAGAGACAAACATTTACTAGCATTTGCAAACATTTAGTTAAACATGGAGCTGAAAGACACACACATCACAAGGACAGGCACATATAAATAACATTAATAATAATCAAAAACACTCAACAATTAAAGAACACACACTTGTACTTAAGATACAAATTAACAATTGGCTGTACAGGCTAAAGTGCAATAATGAACATGATTATCCAAAGACCCAGGTGACCAATCAACAAATAAAGGCTCAAGCCGTTCTTCCCTTTTGTGTTTTGTGTTTTCTTTAGCAAACTTTTGTTAAACATGAAGCCGACAAATACATACAAACATCACAAAGACATGAAGCTGACAAAGACAAACAAACAACACGCATGACAAAAACACAGATTATCTGAACATGAACAACCACTAAAGGGTATGTAAATTGATTGTGTTGGATTGGAACTGATTAAGGTTAAAAAGATTGGCCTCCATATTGAACATAGACCAGAACAGATACTACAAAATGCATTTTAACAGCAATATAAATAATAATAAATAAAAAGCAAACAAAAGAACTTCATGTAAAACTGCAAAGTGCATTTTTTTGAATGATATAAATAAATAGATAGTGCTTGCTGAAGCACTTTAAAAACACACACAAAGAAAGAGACAAACACACACAAACAAGCCTCGTACTCCGCATCCACGACACTCTTAAAGTGTTCAAAGTTGTCATACACCACATTGTCGAAGCCAGAGGTAGTGGACTTCCTAGTGGATGGACAGGAGGAAAACATTTTCTGCATGCTTCCAGCCACTTTGTCCTTGGAAGGGGTGTACCTCTTCCGCTGTCCACCACAGTTTGGCACGTGGCAAGCCCTACATGGCCGTGAGGACTTGTTAGGCATGAATGCCTTCACTGTTGGTGCACGAGGGACAAAGCTCTGGCTGCAGGATGGCCCACGAACAGGACGGAGGGGGCCTGTGGCTGTGCGGGGAGGACCAGCAGTGTGGGTGCTGTCGACACAGGGGGTGGGCCATAGGTCAACGCAGCAGGGGGCCTCGGCTGGAGGTAGGTGGGCGCAGGAGGCCTCGGCAGAATGGGGGTGAGCGCAGCAGGCTTCGGCCGGCTGGAGGACGACAACCCAGTGGGCTGAACGGGCCGGTTCGCGGGAGTCACAGGCTCTGGCTCATCAACAAATAATCTGGAAATATAAAATACACATGTGATCAGTATTGATATGACGCAGAGGTGGAAAGAGTACTAAAATATTTTACTCAAGTACAAGTACTGTTACTCTGTTGAAATTGTACTCAAGTACGAGTAAATTTACCGGTCAAAAAATCTACTCAAGTAAAAGTAAAAAGTAAATAATTTAAAATGTACTTTAAGTAAAAGTAAAAAGTTACTTTTTTACAATCAGTGTTTTCTGCCTCTACTGTGATGTGCAAAAGCCCACCTGGGAAATCGAAAGCCCACCTGGCAAATTCCCATTGTCATTGTGACACAGCACACAGTGCTCAGTCACTGCACACAACAAAATTGCATTTATGCCTCACCCATGCAAGGGAGCAGCCCCAAATGGCAAAATGACTACTCACGGTAAAATCATTTCCAAAACACATTTCTTTTTATTTAAAAAAGTGCTACATAAACTACATAGTGCTACATTCAGCAAAAAGTGCTTGTGCACTGACTGTGGTTTCATTTCAGTTTCAACTCGCCAATAAACATTCCACAGAAACATCTAACATCTTAACAGAACATCTTCATAGAAAAACCTAAACAGATTCATCAAAAGTGCAGACATTTAAAAAAAAAGAACAGGTTTCAAAACATTCCATAAATAAACAATGGAAATAGAAAACAAACAAATACTCTTGTTGGCTGTTGTGGCTGTCTGTGTGTGAGAGAGAGAGCGCGAGAGAGCTCTGTGTGTGTGTGTGTGTGTGTGTGTGTGTGTGTGTGTGTGTGTGTGTGTGTGTGTGTGTGTGTGTGTGTGTGTGTGTGTGTGTGTGTGTGTGTGTGTGTGTGTGTGTGTGTGTGTGTGTGTGTGTGTGTGTGTGTGTGTGTGTGTGAGAGAAAGAGAGAGCGAGAGAGAGGGAGCTCTATGTGTGTGTGTGTGTGTGTGTGTGTGTGTGTGTGAGCTCTGTGTGTGTGTGTAACTGCCGTCACAGTGCCAACAGGTTGCTACTTCAATATTGTATCACAGTATTAGCAGTACCATACACAGTTTTCGGGATATGGCTAGCTTGTTGTCAGTTTAAACCTGGAAAGGCACGAGAAACATGACTTACCTCAACGTGCTTTCGGAGATTCGACGTCGAATTCTTGTAAGCTGATATGTTGGACTTCTTCGGCACACATAGTTTACATTGCATGATATAGCTTTCTCCACGTTTCTCCACGAAGCTGAACATGTTTTCAAGATAGGGCCAGGGGTGCACTAGGTTAGAGGATGAACGGCTCGTGTTGGTCTCCTCTGAAGTAGCAGGTGAATCTCCATCGTCTGCCTCCATGTCAGCCATCATCGTTTGAGTGAGAGACAGATCGTACGCGCCAACACTCTTTATAAAAGAACTAGGTTCTAGGCTAGAATTCTAGAGCTGCCGGCGCGCAGGGGCACAACGTTCAGTTTTTTACATCCCATAATTCATTACCAGAACACGTTTTTTTTGTTTCAGTGAGATTTTTTTTTACTCAGTAACGCTTGTGCTGTAAAATGTACCGAAGTACATTACTCCAAAGAAAATGTACTTAAGTAAAAGTAAAATTACACATTTTAAAAAGTAGTTAAAAAAGTACACAAAAAAGCTACTAAATTACAGTAACGCGAGTAATGTAATTCGTTACTTTCCAGGTGTGTGCTATTTGCTTTCCACAGCCAACAGGTGAAACAAAGTGCTTATGACAACTTACCTACGCTTCTCACCACGTCTCTTTCCAGCCTCGTGATGGATGTGCCAGTACTGGACCTGAGGCCGGTCTGGCGGAGAGAGGGATGTTGGCAGCGCAGGAGCCTCCGGGAACGGTGCATCCGACAGCACTTTCAGGTGAGGAGTCACCTTGGGTAGTACTGTCGCCCCGTAGTTGGCCTTCTTCTCCTCCCTAGCAGTGAAGGTCGAGATCGACTTTGCGTTGTTGTTGGGCAGTGGAATGGCGAGACCGCCGAGGATGGGGTCGTCTCGGACACGGTCAGCAATTATTTTTTTACTGTCCCTTCAAAGAAGCCGTGACCTTGCTAGGGGAGGTGAGCTGGTTGGCCGGTGAGCGGTGCTTCAGCATCTTGGGGAGAAGGTAGAGCAGGCGACTTTCCTCGGTCACCTGTGCCCCCTGAGCATACCTCATCCAGCCAAACTTGGTCTTCTGGGCTGCTCTGGTCTCAGGAGAGTCCGCCCCAAGACACCGACCGAACAAGGTGTAGCTCCACCTTGACTCATACGCTTGACAAAGCGGGCTGCGGTCTTGTCATGGTCATGGAGAGCGTTGGCTGCGGCGGTGATCTTCTGCCGGAGGTCGGCCGGCATTAGGAGGAGGTCGCTGTCGTCAGCCAGTTCCAGGAGGAGCCCGGCCAGTTGGCATCATTGTTTAAGTGTGTGCTTAAACTACTGCACCTTTCTGCACATAGCAGTCCCTGGCAGTGAAGCTGGTAGACTGGCACATGGCAGACTCCACACCAAGGAGCTCCTCCTCGTCAGAGTGCTCGTACGCTTCGGGGACTGGCATCGGTGCAGCAAAGCTGGGCTCCAGGACGTGCTTCTTGCCGAAAAGAACAGCGGCCTGCTGGTTAATGCGCTGGATCTGCCACGGGTCCAAGCAAGACATCTGCAGGCCATGACCACCAGCGACACGGAGCGATGCCATGCGGTGGTTCCACTGCACGGCAAAGGACACCAAGTATACCTGACACACATTGCTCTTTGACTGTTATCGACTGTTATTGTGTACAATGATTACAAGTGATGACTGAAGCTGTGAAATTGGGGCAGTTGGGGTTGGGCCAGCGGATCAATGCCTTCATCACGCAGACCGGGCGCCAGAAGAAGGCAGGGTGAAGAAAGAGAGCATGTTTGGCACAGCTCCCTTGACGGCCATAGGAGGAGGGGGCGGATGGTACTCCATCTTCTCCTTCAACACCTTCCTCTCGGCCATCACACCCACACCTGAATCTCTTAAATTATCGGTGATGTGGCCACGGAATTTGCTTCAATGCAAGTAAATGACACTGATATTCCGTGGCACACACACAGATTCCCGTTTCAATCTGTGTGTGTGCCACAGTTGACCAAGGCGGGCGCTTAACTCAAAATCCGTGGTGGGTTCACGGAATCTCTTAAATTGTCTGTGATGTGGCCACGGAATTTGCTCCAATGCATGTAAATGACACCGATATTCCGTGGCACACACACAGATCCCCGTTTCAACGAGCGAGTCGACCAAGGGCGCTTAACTCAAAATCCGTGGTGGTCTCACGGAATCACTTAAATTGTCCGTGATGTGGCCACGGAATTTGCTCCAATGCAAGTAAATGACACTAATATTCCGTGGCACACACTACTAACTTTTAAAAAAGGTGCTGCTTCTTTCGCGCTGTTTGGCAATGTACATCACTCAAAGTGTGGTATCGGAAACCTATGACGGCGGCAATTAGTTCCGCCCCAATGCCATTATAAACAGTAGGATCCAAAAAACCGGAGGTTAACAAATTAAACAAACTGCCAATGTGCGGCAGTTACACTCCCACATATCACCTGTGATTACTTAAACGTCTTAAGGACATATACTGCATATAAAACATCAAATAATGTCCTAATTATTTGATGTTTTTTTTTTTTTTTTTTTAATTTTAGGCAACTAATGAACAGAGTGAGCTTAATACCCTGAGGTCTTCAGTCTTCTTCCAACAGTGTGACTGTCTTATGTTATGAATGGGTCTTTCGAGGTGAACCGGCTTGGAGGTGCGCCTTCCCATTCCATCCAGAGTTGAGTCACCAATGAGCAGCTTGAACCTCCTTACTCTCTCATCCTTCCCAGGATAAACTTCGATGATCTTAGCTAACTTCCACTGTTTTCTCGGCGTCAGCTCATCCTTTAGCAGAACGATGTCATCCACCTTGGCATTTCTGTCGTCTTTGACCCACTTCTGTCGGTGCTGGAGATTTAAGAGGTACTCCTTCTTCCAACGTGACCAGAAGTTGTTGGCTAGGAGTTGAACCCAACGCCATCTCTTGCGGATGTAAAGATCTTCCTTGACAAACTTTCCAGGAGGAGGGGATATGATCGTAGACTTCATGGTCAGTATGTGGTTCGGTGTCAAAGGCTCTGGACTAGATGAATCATTCAGGCATGTCTCTTTAAATCTTGCGAAGCAGTCAAAGACGACACAAATTTTCCCAGGCTTTTGCGGATGATACACCCCGTGGTGGGGAATGTACCATACTGGGGCTTTGCTGATATCTTTTTGTGGGACCTTTTCTGCATCTCCACGAGTTATGGTCTCGTCCATGAATGTCTTCTAGTCTTGGTAGTACTGCTCGTTTCTCTTCCGCTTCCTTTCTAAGCATCTGAGACGGTGGATAGCACATGGTGGATAGCACATGTTGTTATCTGGTAAGCTGGGTCTGTCTTTCTTGAATGGCAGTGGCATTTCATAATGACCATCCTCCTTGAGCCTGATGCCCTTTTCCATCCAGGAATCTGAGGTCTTCTTGAGATATGTTGCTGTCCTCTGAAGCTCTTTCCACAAAGTCAGATTCCAGCACCTTGATGACAGCTGCAGGCGAGACAACTTCCTGGATCTGTGTTCTACAGACGTAGTGCACTTCGCTTGATAGATTTGATGAAGGATGGATTACCTGGTAGCACTTGCTTCACGATGACCTGGTGACTCAGTCCAATCGCATCTTCATAATCGAGGCATAAATTGCCGTAGCCAACAACACTCCAGCCCAAGTCCGTTTTCAGTGCAAAGGGCTGATTTTCTTCACCAGAAACCACTTGTCTTGGGACGAGTGCTTGAGGACAGTTGTAGCCAATTAGCAAGCCTACGTAGCAGCTTTGGTGCAGAGCTATCTTATCTGCGATGTGTTCGAGATGTGGCCATGCTTTCGCCGTCTCTGGTGTTGGAATATGATCTCTGTTTGCAGGTATGAATTCTCTTGTATAGGTCACTGGCAGGGGAATTATTTTGTTCGAGTACATTCCTCTTACTTGCAGACCAGTCAGTTTCGTACAGGACACAACAGTGTTTCTTGAAGCCATTGTTGAGAGCTTTAGCTGAACTGGTTCGTTCTTCGCATGTAGAGCCTTTGCAGTGTCGTCCAGGAGAAAGGTTGTGTCACTCTGTGTATCCAGAAGTGCATACACAAGAACTTCACAATCCGGCTCACTTGTGGCTGACACCCACACTGGGATGATGGTGGACGTATGAGTGTCTTTGACATGCTGGAGGACTATATTGGATGTTGCTTCAAGTGAGGTTCTTGTTGCCCTATCCTGTGAACGTTCTATCTTGCGTCCGTTTGACATGTGTCTTGCTGCATCAGGCATTGTTGACATCCTTCCTTCCTCGGTGCGATTATCATGGAAGCAAGTCGGGTGTTTTTTCTCACACTTTTGGCAGAGTATTCTGTTTTCGCAGTCCTTTGAGCGGTGGCCAGACCTCAGACAGCCAAAGCACAGCCTCCTTTCTCGCATCAAACTTTACTCGGTCAGAGACAGTTCCTTCCATGAATAACACTTGTGAAGACTGTGCCCGGTCCCTTCACAGAACGCACAGCTTGTGGCGGCAGCCCTTTCGTCTAAATTTGTTGCCAATACATTTGCTTCAGGACCACTGTTCCTTGGATCCTTGCTTTTCTCACTTTCAACTGATTTCAGAGAGTGGAGGGATGTTATTGGGTTGCAGGCAATTTTTGCTTCGCGTGTGACGAACTTGACAAACTGGCTGAAGCTTGGGAACCTGCGACTATGTTCTACCTCTTCCATAACCTTTCTATTCCATCTTGAGCTCAGCCAGTCTGGAAGATTAGCGAGCATTTTCTGATTCTCGTTGCAGTCATTGAGTATCTCAGGACCATCCATCTGAGACATGGCGGCTTCACAGCTGCGGAGGAAGTCAGCAAGTTCTCGGAGTTCTGAGATTCCTTTGGAGCTTATCTTGGGCCATGAATCAAGCTTGTCTCTGAAGGCTTTGGCGATGAGGAATGGATTGCCATATCTCTCTTCTAGGATAGTCCATGCTGCGTGATAGGCGGACTCTGTGCCTAGAAGGAAATTACTCTCTATGGCCCTTTTCGCAACTCCAGCCACATACCTTCGCAGGTAGTATATCTTCTCTTCACCCGGTATGTTTTTCCGGTCAATCAGCGTCTTAAATGAAACCTTCCAATCGTTGAACCCGAGTGGATCGCCGTCGCACACTTTCATGAGGGCTGCTGTGGTTAGGGATGGGAATTGGTAAGAATTTCACGATTCCGATTCCGCTTATCGATCCGATTCCTTATCGATTCTCTTATCGATTCTCATTGGGTGAGAAAATAAGTACAAATGTATTTGTTTGCATTAAATCTCTTTAATATCTGATCAGAAGTGCGTCTAGTATTAGGAAATTGTACATTTTCAAATCAATTGGTCTAGACAAAAAAATATATGTTTGGCTTTTTAAGCCCAAATGCCATCATTATGTGCCATAAAACTAAAAACAGACTGAAAACGGTCAAGTAAGAAATACTAACAGTGCTCATTTGCATTCAACTTGTAACAATATTCAACTGACATAAACAAAATGAAGTGATTGAAGTGATTGATTAGACAGAGATTTATTAGATGGGCCTACGTAATAAACCGTTGGAACACACAAGACCGGAAACCATAGCAACGCCGGTAAACAAACCCCGAGAAGCCCAATCCCTATGAGAGCTCACCACGCTACGGCCATCCGGAGGCGCACAGAGCTGTTGGCCGTGATATTATCTATACAAATATTATTATATATTATATTATATACTATTATATATAGAGCTCCTGGAGTCGCAAACGGCAACCATCACTTTCTCCTCCATGCTGCAGTTCACCCCGGACTGCACTGCACTGAGTTTGACACGCTCGCCTGTGCACGGTGAAAGTGTGGCGCGACAAGTCAAAACGTGTCGCCGGTTTTCTCTCGCGAAGAATTTGCCCGAACGCACAATGCACAATGCAACGCACGCTTCTTCCTCGGCGGCGCCATGTTTGCTGCGTTCTGAACCAAAACGAAGCAGCGTGTGTGGACGTCATGATGCATTTGCTGCGACCGGAACCGATAAGCGGTATCGTTCAGCAGGCTTGCTAATGATTCCAAGGAATCGGTTGACTCGGCACCGGTTCTGAACAAGAACCGGTTCTCGATTCCCATCCCTAGCTGTGGTATCTTCTTGGTTCAGAAGTGGTATAGCTTGTGGTTGAGGGTGAGACTTTGACAGGTTACTTTCCTGTTGGACCTCCTTCTTTTCCTCCTTCAAGGGGACATGTTGATGGAGCAGCGCGTCATCTGAGCTTTCATTCTGCTCATTTACTTGCAGTCGTGCCTTGGCAGCCTTTAGCTTCCTTATTGTATCCATTCGCTCTATTTGCTTGCGCTTGGCCTCTAGAACCTTCTTCCTCTCTGATTCTTCCGCTTCGAGAACCCTCTTCCTCTCTGTTACGGCCCATGAAAGGCGCTGAACAAGAAATAATGGACCAAGAGACGGTATTACCAAAAGCAGGGGTGTTTATTATCAACCCATCAATTAATCCGCAAAAGGCCAAAAAGGGCCAACAATCATGATCCCAACGCAGGGGATGATAAAGGTGAAACTACCGCAGATGGATCTCCTTAAGTAAGGAGGTATCAGGTGCCTGCAATCACTCGTTAGCCTGCGACCACAGGGAGAAAGGGTGAAACAGAAATACCTGCCCCAGCAGGGGGTGCCAAAAACGAATACCAACTTAGGATAAATTAGGGTTCGTAACACCCTCCCACCGAAATGGTGGCTCTAGCCATCATAAATAAGATAACAATCACGAATCCGATCCATCAATATGATCAATACAATTGTGAGTAATGACTCCACTTACCCATTCGAGTCAAGCATGCATTCACACACACAGATACACATTCAAATAACTTCTGCCTACAGGCTAAAGTACAGAAGCTATACGAAGATACCTTTTATTTCATTTTCCTATATATTTTTTGCAAAATAAATCAGTCAATGTGGTCCCTATTCCAACCACACGACATTTGACCGAGTCGAGGGCAACTACAGGCCACAACGGTCACTCCGTTAACAAAGAGGACAATCTAATTAAGGATGAGGCCTGTTCAAACTAGACTCAAAATCAAATCCTCAACCTAATGGCCACGAGATAACGCATCTGAGCTGAGTTTTCGAGCCTGCTTACCGGGACAGACCTACTCGGGTCTGTTACGTCATCTTCTGCGGTCCCCACCAAAGAAGATAACATAACAGGTGACACTTTTGTAAGCGGAGGCTCTGGATTCAGGTCCTCGGAGAGCGCTGCCGTATCGCACTGTCGCTCGAAGTACGCTTTGAGCATGTTCACGTGACACATCTGTGAGCTTTGACGGCGATCAGGGGTTTTGATAATGTAATCACGGTCAGATATTTTCCGCTCGACTAGGTACGGACCACTAAAGCGACACTGCAATGAGGAACCAGGGACAGGAAGCAATGCGAGCACCTTGTCACCCGTCTTAAACACACGTTCTTTGGTTTTCCCATCGTACCACCGCTTCATTTTTCGTTGTGCACCTTGCAGGTGCTTCCTCGCAGTGTTGTTTTTGGCAGGCATTTTAGATTTAGTTTTAGTCTTAGTCTTTTTGACGAAATGCTTCTTAGTTTTAGTCCCATTTTAGTCATTTCTATCTTTGAAAGTTTTAGTCTAGTTTTAGTCTGACGAAAACTCAAAAGGTTTTAGTCTAGTTTTAGTCCGACGAAAACTCGTCGGACTGTCGCACTCGTCGCACACGGCACACTCGTGTGTGCCGTGTGCGTGCAGGCGCAGCTGCGCGCGAGCGAGGCTTTTAGTGTGTGATGGGGGCGTGACTGTTAGGACAAGCAGCTGGCTCCATTTCTCCATTTCTTTTCCGCATATTATAGTTGGCGGGAAAAAAGCATGTTTTGAAACTTACTAACAATTTAGTCTCGTCTAGTTCTCGTCTGACGAAAATGTCTACATTTTTCGTCACATTTTAGTCTTTATATGGCTTTGGTGACGTTCGTCTTAGTCTCATTTTCGTCATGGAAAAAAGGGGTCTGACGACGTCATTTTCGTTTTCGTCTTGCCTGACGAAAACAACACTGCTTCCTCGCCATTTCACGTGCAGTGAACAAACGCGATCGGATGTCCCAAACGTGATGCAACACAGTTCGGGGGTTAGATTCGCTTAACCAAGCCTCTTTGAGCACGTACAGCGGCCCGCGGGGCGCATGGCAGCAATAACCAGGGAACTCCCTCCTCCCAGCTCGCCCCCAGTTCAAGACAGTAAGCCTTGAGCATCGTTTTGAACGTTTGATGGTATCTCTCTAGCGCCCCTTGGCTTTCGGGATGGTATGCGCTAGATATGTTGTGCTCGATCTCAGGCTGTTTAAGAACCTTGGCGAAAACACGAGAAGTGAAGTTAGTTCCCCTATCGCTTTGTACCACATGAGGTAGTCCGACGAACGAAAATAACTTGATCATTGCTTGAATCACGTTTTTAGAGTTTATCGTACGCAGAGGCACAGCCTCCGGAAAGCGAGTGTTAGCACACATCATCGTGAACAGATATTGGTAACCCCTAGAAGAACGTGGGAGAGGGCCTACACAGTCGATAATTATGTGCTCGAATAGATCTATGATCACAGGGATTGGATACAGTGGAGCAGGAGGAATCTTTTGATTTGGCTTGCCTATCATCTGACAAATGTGGCATGTTTTACAAAAATGCCTCACGTCTTTCTTTAGTCCTGGCCAATAGAAATGCCGTAGGATCCGATCATAGGTTTTAGTGACACCTAAGTGTCCGGCAGCAGCATCATGGGCTACTCGTAGTATTTCCCCTCGATAAGTGGTAGGTGCAACGATTTGCAACACTCCCCGCCAATCGTCAGGAACGTTGAGAGGCTTCCATTTCCTCATTAGGACCCCTTCGCGAAAGAAGTAGCCTCGGGGCTGCAACACAAGATCCACGGTTGGGCAAGCTGAAGCTAACCGAGAAGTGAGGGTGTCATCCTCCTTTTGGGATTTAATTAACTCCGCCCTTGAGATTGGAATTTTAGCATTTTAAGTCCGCCAATGACTTCTCATTTCTGCCCACGGCAGGTGACACAGATTGGGATGTTTTAGCAACTGTTATTCTTGAGGAGTTCAAATCGAGATCTGCAAGAAAAGTACTCTGCAAATCCTCAAAAACATTTGGCGCCCCCTTTTGTTTGGACATTGAATGTGTGACAGCGCAGGATGGGAAAACGTCCGGAAACCTTTTGCCGCACTCGTCCTCCTCAGAGGACAGTGGCACAGCAACGACTTCGGGCAATTGACTCGACTTCCCCCAAATGTCCCCACCAGCAATATCATTCCCGAGGAGGAAATCTATGCCTGCAACTGGTAAAGACGGCCGTACTCCCACTACGACGCAGTTGGAAATTAGCTCAGACTCTAAGTCATTCCTATCCCGCGTACCAAAACACTACTCCCTAGTGCAGTCTCGCCAGACAACGGTAGTACTCCCTCTAGAATCATGGATTGGCTTGCGCCAGTGTCACAAAGAATTTTAACAGGTTTTAGGTTATCGCTGCCCGGAAGGGAAACGTAGCCCACGCGCACAAACGGCTTGTAAGCCTCCGACTCCCCACACTCACTAACCTCACTCACACTGAGAATTGGTGGCGGCTTTCGTTCAATAGCAACTAACCCTGCACTTTTAGCGTTCTTTCTCTTGAGGGTCAGAAACTCGGTCACTAGGTGACCAGGTTTCCTACAATAGTTGCACTTAATGTCGGAGCTAGAGTTCTGAAAGCTATCCGATCGGCGTTGTGAGCTACTCTCCAGCGGCGAGTTCGGCCTGCTCACGGTCTCAACCCTCAGCGGCTTGTCACGCACTCAATGAGTAAGGTCATACTCGTCGGCCAGAACAGAGGCTTTCTCGAGAGTCGTAGCCCTCTGTTCGCTGACGTACATAGATAAGGCATCAGGGAGACAGTTTTTAAACTCTTCAATCAGGACGAGTTGACATAGCTGCGCATAATCTGCCACATTTTGCGCAGCGATGCCTTCGTCACTCTCAGGGGCTAGCTCAAACTCTGACATTTTACTTGGTTACTTTAGTTTGGTTTGAATTCAATATTATCGTTATCTTAATAATTAACCCAGAAGTAAAGTTAAGTTAAGGGTAGCTTACAATATTTTTGAGGTATTTGTTTACAGCTGTATTTAACTTATATCACTCTGAGTGAAAATAAACAAAGATATTGCCTCTTGCAAAGGTAAGCTGTAGATACATTAAACACTTGCTAAGTGACAGCAATACACCTTTCAATTCACAGTAATACAGTTGTCTCTTAATTTAGTGTTATTGGTTTAACAGAATGTTAACAGTGTAACCACCAACATACACAATCTCAATATCAACACAATGTGAGTATCAATGCACTTAAACCTAAACCTAACCCTAACCCTAAATAAGAAAGGGTAAGTAAAAATCAACTTGTTATATGAAAATGAGAATAAAGTTTCAGTCTCTTGTGCAACTTAAAGTCCTTTGGTTTAAATCAACTGTTATGAAAGGTGCAGAAATGATCCCAGTCTCTTGTGCAAAAGACTTAAAGGTATTTTAGTTACAGCAAAGTTTGCGCTAAGGGCACCTTAACCGTCCTGTGGGCTTGCTCTTCTTGCGTTGACGGTGGTAGAAGATACACACGCGACATGATACGCACGCTGCCGTCTGATTGCGTCTTCCTCAGCTACTCATGCAGAGCAGTCGAGTTCTCACTGTAGCTCCCAAGTAGTCTCACACGAAGCCAGAGGTCTTTGAAAAAAAATAAAAAATTCTTTGGTAAATTAAAATCTCAAAAATAGGGACATTTTATAAATCACCATTGTTAAATAAAAACATTATATGACGTAATGTGAAGAAATGATCGAAGCTTGGACTTCTTCGATCTGTTAAGTGCAAACAAGCAAGGTATCACGTGTACCATTAAATGCACCTCGTTTCTCTGAAATGTGTTTCCCCAAAGGATACTTTCAGGAATTGGCCATCTATTTTTATTTAATTTAGACATTTTCGCTCGAAAAGACGAAGCACTTGAGCCATCGAAAGCTTTCCATGCCAGGCTAAGAGGAGCTATCCATTTTGAGTGAGCTGGACCTTCAAACATTAAAAGGTCTTTGATTATTGAATGAGGCTAGTACTCCTGGTACAGAGAAAAGGGAGCATGCAGCAGAATCCTGTCATGTAATTGCTTACTTTTAAATAATACACCTCACATTCAGAGTGTGATTTTTATAACAAAGAGATCACAATCAATATTCACTGTGACGCTTTTCTGACACATTTTCCAGGCGTAGAAACCTATTTTATAAAGTCAAAGATCTTTTCTTCCAATGATTGCTTTTAAGGATTTTTTCCCCCAAAGAAATACAAAGGGCATGAATCGTTAAAAATGATGGAGTATATAATAACATTTAGTATGCATCAATTAGTTTTTAAGCCCTTTGCAGATAAATTCTTAAAGGAGACATATTATAGGCCCTACAATATAATATGTCTCCTTTAAAGGGCACATATTATACCACCAGGCGTGAGTGTGATTAGCCTTACGCCGGGAAAATAGAAATGCCACGGAATGAGCGAGCCGCTCCTGGGACGCTGCTGAGACGTTCCGCAGCACGCCCGATGGAAATGGGCTCATTGATTAGAGTGGAAGCTACAGCGCCCTCCATAATTATTGCCACCCCTGGTTAAGATGTGTTAAAGCCTTAAAATAAATTCAATTTTTATTGCAGAAGCATACTCTCACACTGAAAATTTTAGAAAAATTTAACCTTCAACTCAAGTGAATTAAAAGTGAAAAAGAAATCCCTGACTAAGAAATAATTATTCTTCATAAAATCACCTGTTCCACAATTATTGGCACCCCTAACAATCCCTAGGAAATAAATGTAATTAAAGTATTTCTGTCATTTCTACAGTAGTTTACAAAGTTGCTCAGAGTATGTAGGAACATTTAATTAGTAATTCATAACTTCCTGTTTCCCTGGGGTATAAATATGACGTGCCACAGAGGCCATTTCTCTTCAAGATGGGAAAGACAAAGGAACACACCGTTCAAGTAAGGCAGATGTGTGTCGACCTTCACAAATCAGGCAATGGCTACAAGAAAATAGCCGCTCGCCTACACCTGCCCATATCTACTGTCAGAGGAATCGTCAAGAAGTTTAAAACAACTGGAAAAGTGGTAAACAAGCCTGGACGAGGACGTAAGTTCATTTTGCCACCACGCACAGTCAGGAGGATGGTAAGAGAAATAAAAAATCTCCAAAGCTCACTGTCACAGAATTGCAAGGAATGGTAGCATATTGGGGTCAAAAAGTCTCCAAAACAACCATCAGGCGCTATCTACATGCCAACAAGCTGTTTGGGAGGCATGCACGGAAAAAACCTTTTCTCACTCAAAATCATAAACGCAAACGCCTGGAGTTCACTAAGCGGTACATGACCTTCAACTGGGACCGTGTGCTTTGGTCAGATGAGACAAAGATAGAGCTTTTTGGCAACAAACACTCTAAGTGGGTCTGGCGGAACACAAAAGATGAGTATGCAGAAAAGCACCTCATGCCCACTGTGAAATATGGGGGAGGATCGGTGATGCTGTGGGGCGGTTTCTCTTCCAAAGGCCCTGGGAACCTTGTGAGGGTGCATGGCATCATGAACGCGTTGAAATACCAGGACATTTTAAATCAAAATCTGGTGGCCTCTTCCCGAAAGCTGAAGATGGGTCGTCACTGGGTCTTTCAGCAAGATAATGAACCTAAACCTACGGCCAAATCTACCCAGAAATGGTTCACCAGACACAGAATCAAGCTCCTCCCTTGGCCATCTCAGTCCCCAGACCTCAACCCCATTGGAAACCTGTGGGGTGAGCTGAAGAGGAGAGTGCAGAAGAGAGGACCCAGGTCGCTGGATGATTTAGAGAGATTGTGCAAAGAGGAATTGTCGAAGATCCCTCTTTCTGTTTTCTCCCATCTTGTGAAACATTGTAGGAGAAGATTAGGTGCTGTTTTGTTGGCAAAGGGGGGTTGTACAAAGTATTAACATCAGGGGTAGTAATAATTGTGGCACACATGATTTGATGTTAAATAATTATTTCTTAATGTGGGATTTTTTTCCTACTGAATAAATGCACTTGAATAAGTGAATGAATGGATAAATAAATGAATTTATTAGAAGCTAAAGAACACATCTTAACCAGGGGTGCCGATAATTATGGAGGGCGTTGTATCTGCTGCGGTGACCGCGGCCAAAACGTGCCGCGGCCGTAACGCGTCCAGTGGAATCGGACCGTTACAAGGCGTTTCGAAAATCTGCCCCATATGACATCACTAGTGGGTGTTTCCTCTAGGGCGTGTCAGGCTAATCACACTCACACCTGGTGGTATAATATGTCTCCTTTCAAGGGGACATATTATGCCACCAGGTGTGGGTGTGATTAGCCTATTATATGGGGCAGATTTTCGAAATGGCTTGTAAGGGTGCACTCACACTAGGCCATCTGGCCGTGGCCGTTGGCTGTTTTCACACCTAACCGTGCTCAACTGGCCCCATTGTTCTCTGGCCTGCACTCAAACTAGGCCATCTGGCCGTCGCAACTGTGGCCTGGCCACGGTAGGCTCTTGTACATACATCATCACGTCGTAACACGTCATCACCAAGCGTCCACTGCATGGACCATAATAAAGTCTGCCGCCAGTCAGAGTTTTAACAACGATGGACAACCACACAGAGAAAACAGTTCGCACACAGTTGCTGAGTCTGTTGCTTATTTGGAGCCATTCTCAGATAGAGCCCACTCTCACTGCTGGTTTTTTCGAGTCATTTTTTCGACTTCTCTATGGGACCAACGTGAACCAACAGTTGAACCGCTTGACGCCATGTCTACCCTTTAATGGGAAAGAAGGCTCGTCGCCTTTATTATGTCCATGGTCGTCGCATGGACTATACTTCATCCAGCTCAGGTTGCGTAGCCGTGCGTGTGCGCGTGTCGGCTCATTAGCATCTGTACCATGGCGGCCCGTACCGTAGCAGCACACCTCTCCCAAGTGGCCAAGTTGGCCAGGCCTGGCCAGACTGGCCACACTCACACTGGCAGATTTGAGCACGGTTAGGTGTGAAAACGGCCACGGCCACGGCCAGATGGCCTAGTGTGAGTGCACCCTAAGGCTAATCACAGTCACACCTGGTGGTATAATATGTCCCCTTTAAACATTGACAGGATCCTGGCCAAGTGACAATTTCCTAGAGGCAGTTCTGGACAAGTAAGGAGTGAAAAGTTCAATATCTCCGCCCTCAAGCCCCTTCAAAAGCCCTCCACTGTGAATGTTTACTAAGACCTTACATTGGCTTTAGACCAGGGGTCTCAAACTCAATTTACCTGGGGGCCGCTGGAGGTAGAGTCTGGGTCAGGCTGGGATGCATCAAGTATTCCACAAAAAAAAGGAGCACAACTGAACCAATCTAAGTTAATGATCGGGCTATAATTAGATCGCGTTGGGTATGTAATCGCTGACAACAGGGGACATTTCAAGATGTCAAGTGGGCCACAAAATATCATCCTGCGGGCCTCAATTGGTCCCTGGGCCGCTTGAGACCCCTGCTTTAGACAATGGTAGAATTAAACCCACCACCAGCACGCCAGTTCTGGTATGGCATGGTTTTTGTCTGCATGTTCTGTGCTACTGTTCCAAGACCGGGCATTCGGGCCCAGACAGATGACTGTACTATGAATCAGATTCCAATTTTTTATTTATATGTCCGGTATTGCTGTCACCCTGCTGAATTATTCATGGCTGGCTACATTCATGGCTGGTTACATATAGTACTCCATGTTTATTGAGAACATGAGGGATCCCCGAAAGCTGATGTTCCTGATCTAATGGTGTGAAGTAAAAGGGGAACAAACGTTATTTGACCCGCCCCCTCAAAGAAGTTATGGTACAACCCTTGGAGTTTAGAAATGACAGGTGCACCATTTTAGGTGGGGATTTTGATGGCGTGAAGCAATCTGCTTTAGGATTGAAGAGGTTAAATGAATTGCAACCACTATCAAAATTAGCATTTCAGAGATAGTACTTATTGAGGAATACATGGCTGCCCCTATAGGGGTATATGGAGGACGTAAAGGTTAGGCCCACTTATTAGATTGTGAGTCAGTGAGTTCTTTGTTCTCCGCTATAGGTCACGTTGTCCACATGTTGCTTGCCATCGCTATAGCAACAATGGGCTTCAAGGCGAGCAAGGTCACACGTCATCTTGAATTTGAATGCTTCTATCGCCTTTTATGTTAAGACAGACATCTTAACCTGTCCGTTCATATTACATGCTATATGGATGATTAGCCAAGTGTCGCACAAATCTTGTGGGAGGCCAATTGCGTGGCTTTTAAGTGGTTAGCTTCACTTTGTTTTCACTTGGCTGCTTGGTTCTGCTGATGTTCCTGGTTCTTTCAGAGCAATATCTTTCGAGCGGCACAAACTCTATCACAACATCGCCCTTGGAGTGTTGTTTGTCAGTAAGTATTTTCAGCAGAAGCACTTTTCCACCATCGCAAATAATGTTTGAAGGAGCCATAAAATGGTTGGTACTTGAGTCAAGGTCTGACTACTGCTGCTGATGGAGGCCGCAGCAGATAGGAGGGACTGGTGGGGGAATCAGTTTCTAGTGTCCTAGAGAGGGGCTTAAAGCCAGAAATGGAAGAGAGAATCTCAGTCTTATGGCGAAAAGAAACTTTAATGCTTTCCTCGATGGGTTTCTTTGCTCTCTGAGGCCACATAACAGACATGACTCACCTTATGAGGGCAGGCACACTGCCGCAGATGTGTCTGACCAGGAGCCCGACGCTCTGCCTTGGACCTGGGTATCTCACAAAGGAGCCTCCGTAGCTCACAGGAACGTCTCCGTGAATGCAGCTACACAGCTACCTTCTACAGTTCACGAGACTCGTTGAGGAGGTGGCCACCTATGTTTATTTTTATCATCGGCACAATTGAAGATATAAAGATCAGCAGATGTCTCTGGATTAGACGACAGCGTCTTCTGCCGAATCAGCAAAGCAGACGTGTTTATATCAACTTTACTTTTTGCTGATGTCGTCCTACTGGGTTTTTCATATCCCATGTTGAACATGGCTTCTCATTAGCATCATGATCAACAAATATATATTTCTTTGCACATGCCATTGAGGGATCTGGATGCACTGTGGACTGCTTTTGTATCCATGGCAAACTGTCACTTTTACTTATTACAGGTTCTTCTTAGGGAGAGGAAAACGGATAATCCTCACCAGGCTCTCCTATATGCTCCACGCCTGGTCTCAGAAGAGAGCCTTTTCCGTGTGTGTCCATCCATACACCCCGGTTGTTATTGAGATCTGGGCTAGCTAGAGTGAATGGAGGTTGATGTGAAAGTCATTATACCCCCTGTTTCTTTGCCGAAAGCAAGCACTCATCATTAAATCTCAAGACGCTTGGCCACTCAGTTAGGGACCTGCATGTGCCATGAGACCAAATCCCCCCCCCCTGCTCAATCTCTCTCTCAATCTTATTTTACTTGCTCCTCTTTTACCCTGCCTTAATAGCCAGCCAAAGGCACCGGAACAAAGGAACTCAAGGTGTAACGTAGACATGGATTGATTTCTCATTTATATCTCAGTAATGTTCCAACGGTGTGCATTCTTAAAATGTGTTATCGATAACTTTTAACAAGTTATCATGAACTTACGTTTTAACAAGGAAGTGACTCATATCTTATTATTTCTGACAGGCGCGGTATGACCAGAATCAACCACTTTGCCTCAGCTGCACTACCAACCCTGTGGCACCTCTTCATTATCTTCCATTATCGAGACAACCCGTCGGGGTTGTCTGGAACATGCGTTACATCAAATGGTAACAATCCAAAGGTTGCGATAAGAGGTAAAGGCGGATCTTTTGGGGTGATATATTTTCAGGTGCGCAACACAGTTTTGTACAAGGGTAATGCTAATAGGCTCCCATTAAATGGCAACAACAGGGTCTTTCACGCCCACCTTGGGAATACGGGATGTACATACCAGATGACCTGTGGGAAAGCAGCTGCGGGGACCCAAGGCAAGCCATCTACAGAACTGCTTGAACAACAGCCTCGCCAATCTGCAGTCCATTCCTGCAATCACCATCCTTCAATCGCACCCTCCCCCCCCACTCCTCCAGCCCGCTCTCTCTTCCACGGTCATCACTCCACCAGCAACCCCGATCCCCAGCTGTGGGCTTGTCTGTCTGTAAGCACACATACACCCAGACAAACAGAAAAAAATACATATAGACGGACGGACAGGCGGCTGCTGCCACAGGCTTCAAAGCTCAATTAATTTTCATATGAATTGATTTGCAAATCATAACGATTTGATATGGGAGGACTTTGAGTCGAGGTATTGGAGTGTTGTTGTAAACCAAGTGCTTCCGCCTCTGTTAATGGTAATGGTAATCATAATTTTTGTATGGGAGGGGAGTGGGACCTCTTCTGCAGAGCAAATGAATCATTAGCTCCCGATGTTCGCCTGGTTCCAGCTCGATCTGTAGACCACACATCATTGAACAACTTTGAAGACAAAGAAGAAGAATTAACCACTCAAACGCGAATAAAGCAGCCTAATACCTATGAATGAGGGTTAGCCATGTACTGCACGCAAATTTCCCCCCAGGGCGTACATTCCATTTGACGGTCCCCCCCACGGTCTGTCGTTAGGTATGATGTTCCGTTGAACACGTTGCAGAGCCTGGGCAACACGCTATTCCAATAAATCACAGTTTGAGCAATGAGTGTTTGCTTGTGGGTGCTCCGGTACGTGTGTTTTTGTGTGGGGGCAGGGAATGCCTTCAGTCAACCTGAGAGCCTCCGTGTCTCAGACATGAGAGTAAAGAGGTATGCCTGATCAGGGTGAAAAGTGTTTAAAGTCAATCTCCTTTCAGTGTTCACTTTGTTCCACTCTCCCTGCGTGGGTGTTGGTATTGGCCCTCAGTATGTTATTCGCAGACCTGCGTTGAGGAATGAAAGCACAAACGTACACACACACACACACACACACACACACACACACACACACACACACACACACACACACACACACACACACACACACACACACACACACACACACACACACACACACACACACGCACACACACGTTGCATGTGTAATTACAAACTGAAAGCTGGACATATTTTAGGAGGATACTTTGGAAGATGCGACCCGACCCCGCATAAGCGGATGAAGATGAGATGATGAGATGAGACTTTGGAAGATGTTTTCCTCCTCGCTCTGGAACCAACTGTCAATTCAACATGGGAGGTTTCCCCAGTGACGTTGAGGGGGGGCGGTGGGAGGGGACACACACACACTTGGCGGAACAGGGGCAAGTACCCGGCGGGGCCCAGGCACGACTATAAAGATCAAGGGGGACCAGTCGCCCTGGCAGAGAGGCCCATGCCCCCCCCTGCTCTAACGTCTGTATAGTGTGTAGGTCCTATGCTTACCCAACCCAGTCGCCAAGAAAAAACGTTGACGGTGTATGTTTCCATGAACACTGGATGCGTAGCATTTCAACGTAAAAAATAGCGTGTTATACCTACAGTATCCACGCGTGCCGCTGTGGAGGCGGGTTTCGGGGTTTGGGTTTCACGGCTTTCGCGGCAAATTGTGGACACGATTGTTTAGGGGGGGGGGGGGGGAGGTAGACTGTTGTTGACCGGGGAGGGGGGGGGGGGGGAGACACGTTTGTTGAGGGGGACGACCGACGACGACGACGACGACACATGGACATGCGACGACACGATTGTAGGGGGGGGGGGGGGGGGGGACACGTTTGTTGAGGGGGGGGGGGAGACACGTTTGTAGGGGGGGGGGGCACGCTCGACAACGAGAGTTGGTTTTTATTGAACGCTCGACAACGAGAGTTGGTTTTTATTGAACGAGACTTCAACACGGAACAGCTGCACGAAACGATGGTCACGTCACTCTCGGTGACGGTGTCGACAACAATGAACACACGAACAATGTTAATAGAACAACACACAACCACATAACATCCCGAACCCATTAACCCCACTTAATCCTAACAACAAAACAAGTTAACAAAAGCCCCTTTTGTCAACTGACAACCCCAATTCCCAGAATCCCCCGCGGCTCCGGAACACGGCGTAGCCTATATTAATCTTTATTATCTGAATGGGAAATGCAATATTTTAGGACAGATACACCATTAAACGCGTTTCTAATGACATTTCTAGCGAGAAATGTACATTTTCCTTACATAATCTTCAGTCAGTGAATGTGTATGATCTTTATTAATCTTTATTATCTGAATGGGAAATGCAATATTTTAGGACCGATTCACCGTTAAACGTGTTTCTAATAACTTTTATAGCGAGAAATATACTTTTTACTTGCATAATCTTCAGTCAGTGATTGTGTCTGCTCTTTAGTTTTATAGTTATTAGGATTTGATCGGCTCGCTCGCATGTTTCAACGACGTCAGGTTGTTAGGGACGCTGCTTTCGCTAAACTAGCAGCTCACGTGCTTCCTGCGTTTGTGTTATTAAACTGTTACTTTATGTAACTTTTAAGGATATCATCTTGTTAGAAACACGTATATCTGAGAGCCAACCCAGTCGCCAAAAGCATACGTTGACAGTGTACGTTTCGTGAACACTGGATTACGTTGCATTTCAACATAAAACGCACGCACGCACGCACACACACACACACAAACACAAGCACACACACGCACACGCACGCACAGACACACACAGACACACAGACACACGCACACGGTGCATTTCGCTGCTAAAACAACAAAAAAATATTCCCTCAAATATTATTACTTTCAAAACGTTGGCCAAAATGGCCAATAATATCATTTTTTATTTGGGATGCTTCTAGGACATTTTGGGTGGATTTTGAACGGTATGTGGGCAGCACGTTTTTTGCAGGACCTGGCAACCCTGCGCTGTTGCCCGAGATCTGGATCCACCACCCCCCCTAAATAAATACTATGGCAGAATAAAGAATAAATTCATGCATTATCATTAAACTTGAACATTTGTTTTTACAGTAGATTGGTGGAGGGATGACGTATGTTGGCCAACCCGGAAGTTAGCGTCGACCTGGGTTCCCTTGACAAAAAGCCAACGGGTTTTTCCATTGGATTTTGGATTATTGCAGAAAAATTAGCATCTTTGAAGCACCTCCTCAAAAACTGAAAATAAATAAATAAATAAAAAGAACCGTTTTCCAAAGAACGAAATGTAAACCAATGCATTCTGAATGGGAGTGTTTCTCCGATTTTTCCATGCTACACAGAACGAAATGTAAACCCATGCAAATAAAGACTTCATGGTCATAATAATTTAAATATCATTAATCTCCTGAGTGTGATGGGTGGTATTCTATTTGACCTTTTGACCCCAGACTTCTGGGGGAATAGCTGAATCAATTCAATCAGAAGCATGTAAATATCTTCCCGGTGGCGTAGGAGGACGAACAAGGTGTCCTTCACCTTGTTCGAACCCCTTTTATCAAAGGGGGTCTCAAAGGACTCATACGCTTCAACAGCGGCTGCAGCAGAAGTGTTGAGACGAAAGATGATATCAAGACATTTATAGAATATTCCCATTCACATGATTCTTCGCACGACCTGCAGGTTGGAGAGACTGAAATAACCCCCAAAATGAGTAATAATGTAAAAGCAGCCAAGTCCCACAAATTGCTTGAACTATTTATTTCATTCCATTGTTTCGTTGATATGCATTATTGAAAAGTTTCAAGCATAATTTTATGGATTTAATGCAATATCCACAAACAGTTCAAAATGGTACCATGAAATGTCTTGTTTATTGTATTAACCAGTTCATTTCTTTTGTGAAAGTCACCAAAAGTCGAAAAAAGTTAAACGCAAGGTCACAGGCTAACAGTGGAGCTGTGTTGGGAACCAGCAGCCAAGAGCTTCCATGGAAACATTCTACCCATGTTAAATAGATTTAGTTGGCAGTTCCTTTTCTGCCCATTCTTTTTTAAACTTGTGGAAGCACTTTGCAGTACTGGGAGACACCATTTCTAACGGCAATGGAGCTAGATTCTAAAAATATCAAAAGATGCCCAAAGCAAATCTTTAACCCATAGTTGTGTTTTATCAAATTAAAAAATGTCAGAGTTTCATTGACCACAAATTGAGCAGAAATATTTTGCATACAAATCTTTAAATAGTTGAACCACATTAAGAAAAATACATTTGTTAATTTTTTTTATTAGTGAAGCCACAAGTTTTGCACATTATCCAAACAGAATACCTGAAATGTTGATATTTCAGCCCTTTCGGGTTAAAACAAGAGAAAAGGACAACCTAACAAGAGTGGAAAGTTTGGGTTAGGTGACCTATATTTCAAAGATGTCCCTGGTCAGGTAGACTAAATAAAAGTGTATTCCCAATTGCTCCAGGACATTCGTGTAATTTACTTGTGAGCTCTCCCTCGAGCCTAGAGAGACATCAGTGTTGAACCACCAACTGAAAGAGGGTATTTGCCATTAGTATGAGTGACAACATTTCATGGCTATTAATTTAGTTCATTATATTTAGCCGATTTGAATAGACTTTTCTAGCAGGTGAGGCTGTCAAATAACTAAATATGGAGCAACTACAAAAAGTAAATTTGCAGCATGACCAAATTATACAAAAGGTATAGGAACTGTTCTAGCAGATATGTTTTAGAAGTCTCTTTTGATAGGCAGTGTAGAATGTTGATGTATTTTAGTGTCTCTCTGTTGTTCACATTTCTAGTCTAGGGACAAGCCAGGGCCTCTCATACTGATGGGGTGTTCTGCCATTGTTATCAACAAGGTTGAACCGACCTGGGGCCCGTTTCAGAAAGCAGGTTCAACAAACTCCAAGTTAAAACCTTAACTCTAGGTTGACCAACTCTGAGCTGTAAAACTCTGAATTTTCGGTTTCAGAACAGGTGATAACGCTTAGTTCAATCAACTCTGAGTCAAGGTAACTCTGAGTGAAGCTCGTGCATGAGGATATAAAAAGCCCTCATCAATGGAACACAGATAACATGATTCACCATGGCAACAAGTACTAACAAGCCTCGATCCTCCTACTTCTCCCCAGCGGAGTTGCAAATCTTAATGACTGCATATGCAGAAAGCGAGCATATCTTTTTACTAAAAAGCAATACTATGGCAGCAGCCAAAAAGCGGGAGCTCGCGTGGAAAAAAATAGCTGACCGAGTCAGAGTATTTGAGAAAAATAAAATGTTTTCTCTTGAACGTTCCACTTATTCAACAATTATATTCCATGTGTGTTTGTGCGCACAGGTGCAACCCAACAGGCCCCAAACGGACTTGGCTGGAACTAAAAATGAAATATAAAAATGTAGTTCAAACAGATAAGTTATAATTTAAGTACAAGCAATTGTGATGTTGTTTAGCCTGCCCTCATTAAACAGCATTTAGTGGCTGCATTCAACATGTGATAGATATATTTAAGTAATTAGGGAAATCTGCTAAACAAAGAAAAATCCCAACACTGCCAGTATTTAAAATTGTCTATATGAAAGCAACACCTAAATGCCTTTTATACATACAAGTCTCCAAATTTGTGTTTTCTGGTTATCTTAAAATTTGACCTCCATTATAGCCAACAGAAAAAAGGCAGAGTCCGTTAGAAATGATTGAAGCATATCATGTCTCTAACAGCTCTTCCATCTCGTGCATCAGCAGGGGGGTCAGGATTATTATCTGGATCATTGGGGGAAAGAGTAGGACCTTGTTCTCCTCTAATAGTGGCAATGTTGTGGAGAACCAAACATGCCACTATAATGTCACAAGCCCTTTCCGGGGTGACCCTGAGCCTACGAAGGCACTGGAACCGGGCCTTGAGTATGCCGATGGTCATCTCCACTCTGGCTCGTGTCCTGCAGTGAGCCAAGTTGTAGTGTTGCTGTGGGCAAGGGTCAGGGTAAGGGGTCAGCAGATAGCGCTGGCAGGGGTACCCTCTGTCTCCGAGTAGATAACCATCAAACTCTATGATAATACAAGATACACTTTATTGTTTCAGTTGTAATAGGAGGAAACAAAATATTGATCATAGGATATAACTATATACTGGATATATAAACTATATATATATAAACTCACCACGGGCAAATCTGGCATTCAGTGTAGACTCACGAAACATTTGTGAGTCATACACAGACCCAGGCCACTTCGCTTCCACATTATTTATCATGTGGGCTGCGTCACATATGATCTTCACAGTGGAGAACAGTAATTAGCTGTATAGTGAAGCATATTTAATTTGGAATGTTAAAGGCTACTAGGCCTACCTGTACATTAATGCTGTGGACAGATTTCCTATTCACATAATCTCCTTCATTTATTGAAGGAGCTATGATAGGAATGTGAGTGCCATCTATGCAGCCAATCACACCTGGAAACCCTAAAATATATCAAATTGACTGATTAGTGCTTCAAGTCTCAAAGCTTTATGACATAAATGAATTACTGCTTAGACTGATACCTGCAATTCTGTGGAACTCTTCTTTGAGAAGTCTGGTGGGTCTGTGACTTGGGAACACTACAAACGTGCATAGTAGCTGTTTCAGTGCAAGTGTCACATTTCGGACAGCCCGACAGACAGTTTCCTTGGACACATGCTCTGCATCACCGACGTTATACAAAAAACTGCCGTTGGCAAAAAAACGAAGTGCAATACAAAGAATTTGCTCGGAACTGAGCGGGTCCACGATGTGTCATGCGAGTGATGTGAGGGCTGAGAATATTGTTTATATAAATTATTGATGATGCAGAGAAACGGAAACGCTCAAACAGGTAGCTACTCATCAGGGAATGATAAAACATCCAAGTATCTGCGCCTCGACATCAACTGGCTCTTCAATAAAAGGACACGCCATGTCTGCCACTGCCTTCAGTCTGCAGGCTTTAACTTAAGAGCAGGAGAAACTCGGGGTTAGTTGAAGAAAACCTGCCAGCGAGCAGGTTAGGTTCACGGAGTATGTTGCCAGGGTAACTGAGTCAGAGTAAAGCTGAACTGGCTTTGTGAAACTGAAAAACCAGAGTTTCCCTCATCTCAGGGTTAACTAACTCAGAGTTTTCACTAAACCTGCTTTCTGAAACGGGCCCCTGGTCCTCCGGGACATGGCCAGGGCCAGATGCCTTATCAGTGCGTCTGTTTTCGTGTTATTCATATATACCCTTTTTGTATTATACTCGCCCCAACCCTTTGGTTCGACGAGAAGAGGGTTCGACAGCCAAGGAACAAGTCATCGACCACCGGGTCCACTATAGATTATTCAACCCAAGTCTGTATCTCGCTGTATTACATCCTGGAATAAACCATCTATTCAACCCTCTGATCCAACCTGTCAAGTTGCTTTGATTTCGACTTCAAGAATTACTACTACGACTGAAAATACACAACGCAGAGTCTGTCCGAACAGTTTAGAAATAAGCTGAAATCTAACATTTGGTACCGTGACACCGTCTTGAAGAGAGAGGAGTGAGAAGACGATTGCCTCTGAAGAATGCCCTGTGATCGAGAAGACCGCGCGCCCTGCCTGGGAAGACGTCTGATCTACCACAAGCCTCCATTGCCACAACCTCCAGATGGCTTACGACCTACGGCAACTCCTCGACTACTGCAAGCCAACAAATTGGCTCTTGCACACCAGACACGCATTTTGCTTTATTTTAGGTTTTCAAGCATCTTAAAATACCCAAATCATCGCTCCAATACACAAGTCAGCTAATGGCCTACAAGGAAATGCTGAAGCTAGTGTTAGTGATGGCGATGGAAATGGACAAGCTTGCGTGTACAAATATGCAACTAGAATTGCAAGGTTCACAGCCCAGTTGCATAAGTGGTCACAACCGTTGGATTGTAAGCAAGGGTAAAAAAAAAAAAAAAAAAAAAAAAACTTCCCACAAACTAGTCAACATGGTCAATTGAAAGCCTGTACAAAACTACCCTGGAATAGTCAAATGCAGCTTTACTGCGGATGAATTAAGCCAAATTGCATAAACATCCAATGGTAAACAGTATACAAATGCAATCAAGGTTGCACTCACACTAGGCCATCTGGCCGTGACCGTCGCAACTGTGGCCTGGCCACGGTAGGCTCTTGTACATACGCCATCACGTCGCTAGCATCCAAACAATTCTACCAAACCTTAACCAACTAGTGAAAAATGGAACAAAACTTTAGCACACACCCAGTGACTAATCACCTTGTCCAGGGGTGTTCCAACGTGGTTTACCATAGGGCCTTGTGGACTTAAATTAAGCCACACATTTGACAGAGACAGCACGGAATGACGTTAAACTAAGCTAATCTACAGGTTACTAGTGCTAGTGCAATTACATGAGCATTTTGCACAATATTTGTACTCCAATGCTACGTAAAGCAGGCTTCTTCAGAAACCCGTAGCCTGCTACATTGAATGGCAACTGTAACAAATCCTGACCAAGACCGAAAGATGGCTCTGGAAGCCACTACGGCCCACGCAGCAGATTACTGCGAGGACCGTGGTGGCTTCCAGATCAACCCTTCGGTGGACCATTCATACACATGTATTCCGAGGATGTTTTGAAGACACTGGAGTCCCATGGCACTAGATTCCTTTGAAGACTAAGTTGGTATGGGGGGGCCCAAAGGGGGCCCCCCCATAGATCTTGTCAGTCATCTAACACCTGTTAAGAAAAACACACACACACACATCACAAGATACAAATCAGCAAAGCTAGGTTAACAAACAGCGGCGACATGCATGCCAAGGTGCAAAGAGCAGGGATACTGATGGCTTGTGTCTGAGGAGACAGCCCAAAAACATCAACATTTAATAAAGGAAAATAACTTTTACTCACTGCGGTGGTCTGTTTCGAAGTGCCATGTTGGTAGCAATATTTGTCTGGGCTGTTCAGTCAAATGCCCACAAAAACAAACACGCAACAACGCATACTTTCAGTTTGTATAAAGTGACAAGAGTGATCTGCAATCTAGATTGAAAACTTTCAACCCTCACTAAACTCAACCTCGATTGACACAGGCCGATGCGAAAAGTAAACCAAACCCAATGTTTTCACCTTTAATAAAGGGGTGCGTGACAGGTGATCTCAATTAAGAGCTAATCAGAAAGAACACACTGATCAGCCATGAGTGAGACGTTCAAAACGAGGACGAGGATTTAACGGAATTGTTACCATTCAAATTCAAATTTCTTTATTATTGGATAGGGTATGATATCAATGATTTGGGCTTTGAGTAGGCCTATATTTCTTAAATATATTTCTTACATTTTTTCACCCCTTCGCCTTTTGAATATGAAATCTATAATCTCAGCCTCTCTATAATTTGGCCAACACATATTTTATTGTTCAAATAAAATCCCATCCTTATTTTGCCATTCATATTGAATCTTTACTGTCTTTCATTGTAGGCCTACAACACAATCATCTAATAATTATTCATAACGCTCTTCCATCTCCTTGGCTGCATTAAGACGAGGCTCGGGTCAGAGCAAAGATCGGGATCCACACATGATAAGGGATAAAGTTATTTATTAGAATAAAGTAAGTATCATGAAATCTGTAAAGGGATTAGTGTAGCGTATGGAAGATTAGAAAATGTGCGATTATATGGTTTGGACAGAAAACCAGTACCAAAATCACAAGGACCGACCGAGCCAGAACGGAGGAAACTTACCCAGACAGACAAAACAAATACTGGGAACAACAAACCATCTTTACCATGTTGGAAATACCCAAACAAAATGCAACAAACCAAACCTGAACAGCAAACCAACATATGTGACCAACCAACTGAACTACTGACCAAACACACAATTCTTTCGACTAGCCTATGTATATGGGCAGTGGAAAGTGTGTGGGGATGTTGAATAGTGTTAACATAAAACAAAACATGGAACCAATCCAAAGGTCCAAAACCTTAAGGAACCACCCTAAACAGAACCCAAGCCCACCTGCCTCTGTGGAAAAGCTGTGTTCGAAATCGTTCCCTATACACTCGTTCCCTATTCCCTATATAGTGTACATGATATAGTGCACTATATATGGAATAGGGAACGAGAATTCGGACACTACACACACACACACACACGTAAATCTTTTTAAAGAACAACATTGGAGAGGATTACTTTTATTTAAAACGTAAACTTAATTTCAGCTTTAACGACAGCATTTTGTGTACATTTTTACTGTATGCATTTGCGTAGCTAACATCTACAAATGATGGTGGTGATGGATTACATGAGTGGGTTCATCAATGAGTATTGATCAGTGAGGCCTTCAACTCCCACAACTCTCATCGAACGCCTTTCTTTCAAAACACCCCGCTTTCAGTTGATTACAGTACCGATCAAGATAATCGTCAAATCTTATGGCGTTGTTCACTCTGAAGGTCAGATAAATCATACAGATGGCATGTATAGCTTGATTAAAGAGCTCAAAATGAGGTGAAATGGAGAGTTTTACTGGGAGAATAATTGTGATTTGTTGACCTGTTTTCACACATATATTTTTTGGGCATATATACGTAAGGCCAAACTTGATCACACCTTTAAAATGGAGTAAGCTAATATTAATAGACAAAAGAAACAACATTATCTTTGTTATGCTACAAAGGCACACTGATGTGGCCGCCTACATGGGTTGAAATTATTTATTATTTTGTACTGATTATGAAGTTCATCATGTCTGTCAAAAAGCATAAGGTATTTCTGATTAAGATAAAGGTGTTTAATAAAAACGTTTTATTTAAATTTGAATGATTGAGTTGGGAAGCATCAAAGTAGCCTACAAGTACTTTGTTACTATAGGCCTACTTATACCGCTTTGTCATAACTTCACCCGAGTATTTATTTTTTTGACAAATTTGTAATTTTGCTCCGTACATTTTAACACAAATATCTGTACTTTCTATTCCATGATTTTTTTCACAATACTTTAGTTCTGATGCATTTGAGGGGAATTATCGATTCTAATCATTGCCAACTTTCACAGCGATTTCGACCTAAACGGAAGGGACAATAACACACAGAATAGACAATCCCTCTGTGTATCCATGAGGGCGTAGCAGCGCTGGCCAAAGGCGTCTATGGGAGAATTAGTCCCCCCCCCCCTCAGATTGTTCAAATATGCACGGTTGTGTACATTTATTTTTTCTTGATTGAATCCACTATCTGGCCTGAGTGGCCTCTGACAGACTCTTGAAGCTGATGTACATGGAGGGAGCTGACCATGGTGGCGTCCTCTTGGACGGCGGAATCTTTTGCGTCTGAGTGCGCGCCCCCGTCCACGCCGCCGCAGAGCGCGGCCAGCCTGGGAGGCAGCGTGCCGCTGAACAGCAGGAAGATGCAGGGGTTGGCGCAGCTGTTCAGGCTGGCCAGCAGCATCAGGATGGTGAACACAGCCGCTGAAAGGCAAAACAACCAGAAGTTAAGGAGAAATCGATATGTGACAAATTAAACAAAACAAACCGAATGCGTGCATTATTAGAACATTGTCAGCTGTAGTTTATAATAGGAGCGCTGCACATGCTTCCAAATAGACTCAGAGTAGGTACATAGTTGTATAGCCCAAAAAGGACGCATGTTCTTAACGAGTAGGTTTGTGATTGGGGCACCTTGCTGAAGGATACAGAATGCACTGGAGATTGGGTTAGATCCCAGAGCACCTTGGCTAAGGGGTCATACTACCTTAACTCCCATCCGACAACCCTTTTCCATGTTCAAATCCTCACTTTTCCCATTCATAATTTTTTTCTCACAACAAGACTTAACAGTCACATCAACTCACTCTCAGTGGGCGCCTCCGAGTCCCACACGGACCAGAGCTGCACGGTAAAGAATGGCGCCCAGCACACGACGTAGGCGAGCACGATCACCACGGTCATCTTCACCGTCTTAACCCGCGCCTTCGACACCCCCCCGACGCCGCTGGCGCGGGAAGGCAGCGCCGAAGCGTCGCCCGCGGCGCTCCGGTTCACAGTCCGCAGCGTCTTCAGGTGGAAGTTAATTTGCACCGTGCGGCAGATGCGCGCTTGGCACGCCACTACGGTCAGCACGGGCAGCACGAAGATCACCAGCGTCGTCCAGGTTACGTAGGCTCTCAGTCCCCACGGCTGGACGAAGTGCGCCCAGCAGTCGAACACGCCGGGGGCGACCTCCACCCGGGAGAAGATGAACACCTGGGGCAGAGCGCCCACAATGGAGACGCACCACGCCACGCAGATTGGCACGTTCCAGCGCGCCCTGCGCCTCTGGAACTTCACCATTGGGTTGCAGATGGCTTGATACCGATCCACGGTCATCACCACGATCATGTAGGTGGAGGCGAACATGCCGACGACCTGGAGGTACTTGACCGCACGGCAGACGATGTCCGGACCCACGAACCGGTCCGTGATGTCCCAGACGAGCTGCGGGCACACTTGGAAAAACGTCACCACCAGGTCGGCGATGCAAAGGTGGAACACGAAGACGCGCATCCTGGACACCTGCTGCCTCCGCTTCCACAAGAGGAGCAGCAGTCCGACGTTCAGGATCCCCGCGCTGATGAATATGACGGTCAGTAAGGTAATCTCGATTTGCGCCAAAAGTTCATCCCTCGGCTGGTCCCCAGGTGGCCCACCTTCGAAGCTGATGTTGGTGATGTTATGACTGAACCTAGACATGGTTTCCTTTTATGAAAGAATACGTTTGCGTCAAGACTGTAGGTTCAAAAGCTGACGGAACACGAGACCTGGATTCTACTAGAAATAAAACATTATCATAATCCTAACCAGGGACAGGCTACCCGCGCGTCCCGGACTCCAGTTCTGCGATGTATGCGTTATAATCTTCCATCTCTATTGTGGGAAGTCACGCGTGTAACGTCGGATGGAGCAACAGGTGGGTGACGACAACTCCAGATGGGTTTCTTTTATTTCGATCACCCGGGAAGGAGGAGCCACCAGAGTGCGTGACTAAAAACAAGGGAATCTGTCATTAAGAGGGGCGCCCTTAACAGAAAATGAGGCAATTATGATTTACGAGTGGGTAGATACAGAAACATTTTTCAGAGGTTGATACTTTTTGGAAAAAAGTTGATTCAATTTATATAATTGTAAATCAATGCGTCACAAATTTTGCCCAAAAACTAAACAAAATAGCTTTTGTTATCCGATTAAATAAATTGTAACAGTATTTGTTTATGTGTTTAATTATTGGACCAAGTGAATGTAGTGATATAGCATTTTGTATTCCAGCCAATCCATAACTCAAAACAACTATGAAAATAGCGGTATAGTATCATAACAAAAAAGAAAGTAATTAGGACTGGTACAAGGGTCATCATCTTCAGCCCATCACATCTCTCCAAATTATTTTTTGTGAACCATAAATAAATAAACAAAAATGGATCTGCAATAACACAGATGGGCCCAATCTATTGCTTTTGCCATTAACAAACTTTCCTAAAATGGTCGCAGCTGTGAGGCTGGCAGCAAATCGCCCTTTGAATGTGCTCATATTTTTTTAAAACATCTCTGGGCCAATGAGGTGGTTGATTTGGAACAGCAGTGGTTGCACCCTAACCCAGTATAGATTGTCTTCATCCATGGGGGGGGGGGGGGGGGGGGGAGGGTTTGATGTTGGGGTGTGTGTGTGTGTGTGTGTGTGTGTGTGTGTGTGTGTGTGTGTGTGTGTGTGTGTTGAGAATATCCACATGATGGTCCACACACACACAAGCTCATTCGCAACCCCCCCCCCCTTCCCCCCACAGCTGCCACCTAGTTCAATCCCCCCCGCCTCACGCAGTCCCACACGTGGCCATCATGGACAGACGCCCCCGCCGCCTCGCTGAAGGGCCCGTCGACGGTGGCTCAGTGATGGACGTGGCTCAGCAGCTCCTCTTTGTCCATCTGGTAGCGGCTTCTCTTCCACACGTCGCGGAGCTCCTGGAGGGTGCTGCCGATCTCCTTGCCCGAGGTGACGCCCAGCCTCCTCAGGTCGTGGCCGCTGACAGGGAAGCGTGGGGTGGACCAGTCCGTGAGCTCCGCCAGCAGCCGGGCCTCGCCCTGGTACTTGAGCAGCTCGCACACCTTGAGCTTGGAGTCCAACTCGCGGCTCTGTGGGAGAGGATGGAGGGGTGAGAGGGGAGGGGTGAGAGAGGAGGACGTGTCAACTCACCAACTCAAGTGGTGTGTCGCGCTGACGGAGACTGGATGGCGACGCTCCTCATGTTTAACCGACCAGGGGCCTCATTACAGAAACTTCCTGACTCTGAAATCCTATCCTATCTTAAAGGTTGGGTATGGGATTTGCGAAACGCCAGCAGATTTTGAAAACACACAACTCAAATGGTCCTACCCCCTCTCCTTCAACGCTGACTCTGAATCCACCCATTCCAAGTACATGGACGCGCAATCATGCACAAGCGAACACCGATGCGCGAGAGAGAGCCATTAGCTTGTTAGCTAGCTCCAGTAGCTACCGCAGGATAACAACAAACAGAAGCTTGCTCTGGGTCACAAGCTTTGAGTATGTGCACGAAGGGGTCACGCGCTTGGAACGGGGGAGGGGGAGGGGGAGTGCAGTACAACCGTTTGATTGACGTATTTACTGTCCAATGCCACTCGGTGGGTCTGGAAATCATTGGCTGGAGTTTTTCGAGCCCTGCCCGTTCCACAGATGATTGACTTGCTTAATTTTCATGTCAGTACTTCTAACTCAGTGGCTGTAAGTGGGTTATGAATTTCTTAAGGTAGGTTTCCCAAGTTAGGTGGCCATACACCCTGTCCTAAATTCAAAATAACTGTCAATAACTGAAAAAATAAAATGGCAGCAGCACTGCTAGTAGGTCTGTATGACAATGAAGACGAGGAACATCACAATATAAATGTGATGGCTAAAAGGCTACGGAGACTGCATAATGATTTGTTACATTTGTATTTTAATTTCATTTTATCGCCTGCAAAGTCATTTCATTTTGAATTTGGTGGAAGAACTACTTTATTACTACCTCTTCTTGTTCTCTGTACCAATACCCGCCATGACCGTAGTACTAGTGCTACTAGCTTGCCGTTATTAACAAAGATCCTCAACAGTCTCTGTTAACGTTAAAAGTAACTCATTCTATAAATCTCATGCACACTCTTAGTGCAGAACAGACATAACCTGACGATTGCCGATCGAAAAATCTGATTGAAAGAACAGTTAGGATCACCTAAGATAAGATGCCAAAAATAAGATGGGAAACAGCCAACAGGTTAGGGACTGCTTCTGTAATAGGAAATTAGGATTTTTCCTATCTTTGAGTCCCTAATTGAAGTTAGGATGAGAAGTTAGGATTTTTTCTGTAATGAGGCCCAAGCACCCCATCATCAATTGAATATATTTTGCCTATACATTTCAACTATGGCAGTTGCACTCCTGACCATCCCTGGAAGGAGGGATCCCCCACTCTGAAGGAGGGATCCCCCACTCTGAAGGAGGGATCCCCCACTCTGAAGGAGGGATCCCCCACTCTGAGCTTTCTTCCTTGCTGATTAAGGGAGATCTTTCTTGCCCTTGTGGGGGCTTGGGTCAGGGGGGTTGGCATAAATATTTGGCCTGTTAAGCCCTTTGAGTAGTAACCTAAAGCATTTATTTATATTTATTGTGGCTTTCCCTTGAAACAGAAACACAGATTAATCACTTAAAGGTGACATATTGTACCACAAGGTGCGAGTGTGATTAGACATCATAAGGCTTGTAGCGGCTAATCACACTCACACCTGGTGGTATAATATGTCACCTTCAATGATCGAACCCAGACGACTCACATCGATGATGAAGTCTGTGAAGGGGGTGAGGCTGTCTGGGTTGTCCGGACACTTGTGCAGTTCTCGTCTGTGTTTTACAAGGAACTGAGCCAGAGTCTTCTCCTCTTTGGACACCTTGAGCCTTAGGTCCATCTTGTCCACCTCCTCTGGCCGGTGGAAGAACGCGGCCAAGACAGTCATGGGCTTGGGGGAAGAATCCTTGGCGTTCTGCCACACGCGTTTCATCTCCTCAATGTCGCCATCTGGTGGTAAACCTGGGGCGTCAAAACAAATGGGACGTGAGATCGATTGGCCATTTCAACAAAGCCATGTTAAGTGGAGGCCATCGTTCCACTTCAGACCGTGCTACTAATGTAATTAGGCGAGTAAGATATTCAATTACCTTATGCAATGGATTCTGGATCACATCTTGTGTTTTACCAAATCCAAGCAATGACGGCCACCCTAAGAGCCAAAGGACTATTTCCCTTCGATCTTACAGTACATTTCACACAGGACATTAAATATATAAAGGAAAATCATGCGGATAGCTATTATAAATACTTTGCCACCCCTGTTTATGTACTCAAATCTGAAGTCATGCAATTAAAAGTGAACAAGCTAACACTTGCACTAATCATTAATATTTATTGATATCGATACCATTTTCGATACTCCTTGACGATCCAAGTCTTTATCGATACCACTATCGATACTTTTCTATTTATTGGTGTAATTCTTAATAAGTATTGACATCAGTATTTTTAATTATATATACTAAAATGATTAGAGCCTTATACAACTGTATTAGTAGTACAGAGACATGAGTAATACAGTATTACTCATGTTTCTCACAAACTCAAAAACAAAAACTCAATTTACCATTTCTCTATGTTACATTTGAACGCATCATGATAACATAACATAACAGTCGTTTCACCGAGCCAACCTCAACACATCATCACATCTGAAACTTTATTTCCTTTTTAAGATAACTAGCTTGTATGCTGCCGATTTCAACACCGATTTCACAATTGGATTACTATTTTTAACTGACGGGACTAGCGACAATGTCTGTGTGTGCGATTACCGCTCGTACTTTAAGTGGATGATTAAGATGGCCTATTAAGACTGTGGTGCGACAGGAGAAGGAGGAGCCAGTCTTTTCAACTCAGAGACAGTCGAAGGTACTGCATTTGGTCTTTATATGATGCACAATGCTAATTTGCTTGGCCTTTACAATAAATGATTTTCGCCCGTTCAGCCATCCTCGCGAGCAAAGTTAACTGCCAGACTTCACTTGTTTTACTTGTAAAACTGTTTGCTTACAATTCCATTCAATAACATTGGTGGACACGCCGCAGTGATAGGATTGATTTGATTTAAATGCCGTGAAGCGACTCGAGGGAGACAACATTACGTTGTCTATGGACAAAGAAAATAATAAATGAACGACGGGACTCGATAGTGGTATCAATAAGCCCAAACGTTGAGGATTTTCGGGTTTTGAAAAAAGTGGAACTGGGTCCTTGATAGAAGCGGGTTTCGATCCCCATCCCTATGTACCACAGCACGCACCACCCAGCCCCCACTCTGCTCCTCCTACTCCTCCTCTCTTACCCATGTACTGGACCAGGCCCAGGTCATACATGAGCTCCAGCAGGTGACCGGCATGGTTGCCCACCACCATCTTCTTCAGCTCCACCCAGATCCTCTCCCCGGAGATGCCCGCCAGGCCAGAGGCGTTGTCCCTGATGGCGTCCAGGGTCTCAGGCTCGTGGTCCCCGGGCTCGGGAACCACCCGGCCATAGAACCTGTAAAATGTGGTTGAAAGGGGCCTTTCAATTGCAATAGTGTTGCTGGAGGCAGGGCTCTGGAAAGGCTCAGACCTACTTTTAGGGATCCAGACCGCTGCAGAATTGTAACAGATGTGTGTTTAAGTTCCAGTTATTCTACCATTGAGGGTGCGCTTTCAGTCCGGCATTCCACACAGGCACATTTCCCGATCCACACTTTTGACAGCATGGATATTCATATTTTCTTAGCGTTTGCACGATTTCTCGCCAATAGCTCAACACTATCTAGCTTTATATTTGTTTATTGACTAATTATATGAATGTAAGTTGTAAGGGCAACTGCGGATGTCCTCGCACAAACTCTCTTCTACACAGGCATCTATTTTGCAATCTGGAGCATGCGCATTCTCCCCATCAGAAGTTATGCTATAACATAGACGGACTACTGGATCCCAGATTATGGAAATGATGAAACGCAGCCCTTTGTTCTGCAGATGATACCAGCAGTATCCCAACAACGTTCCTCTTTACCTGAAGTAGCGTAGGATCCTCAGGTAGTCCTCCTGGATCCTCTGTTCAGCGCTGCCCACAAACCGGACTTTGCGGTTCTGCAGGTCTTCATATCCATTGTAATAATCGTATAGGGTTCCATCTAACCCTATGGGAGCGCGTTTGAACAAATTGTACCTTGTTATTCTGTGTGTCAGGAGAAATGGACATTATATGAATGATTAATTTTTTTGACCCGTTACGTCATAAAGTTTTAAAAAAACAGAAAGGGCAGAGTAGCAATCAGAAAGACCAGGTCAGCTGAATTATCATAATTTGTATTATGTTATAATAATAATAATAATAATAAATTACCTAAGAACATGGAGTTGATGGTGAGGTCTCTGCGCTCTGCGTCCTTCTCCCAGTCCTTGGTGAACTCCACCTCGGCGTGCCGTCCGTCCGTCTGCACATCCACTCGGAGAGTGGTCACCTCAAAGTTCTCGTTGTGAAGCTGCCAATGGAACAGCAGGCATCACCTTAACGACCTCTTGCACCCCTGTTGGTAAACCAACTGCTCCCAAAAGGTAAAAAATTGGGCTCCATCAAACATGCATAATAAAGTAAGATTGTTCAGGCCTATTTCACAGCAGTGAACAATAATTGGCACACCAACAAACCCCATTATGTTGCACACTGTGTGATAAAGGAATTGTAGTTTTAATTGTTTTTTAAGTCATGCCAAGTTCCCTCAACTAGCCCAGGATCAAACACTCGCGAGAGTCTTACTCGGGCAGTGATGGTCCCGTGTTTCTCCCCTTTGTTATTGATCATCCTGATCCCTGCCGCCTGGAACATGCGCTTCATCTCCTCCGGAGTGGCCGTTGTGGCAAAGTCCACATCCTCTGGGCGCTTGCCCGATAGCAGGTCGCGGACAGCACCCCCTGCAATTCTCAACTCAAACTGGTGCTTTTCAAATAGACCTAGTAGTAGACATACAGAAGACAATTACATGGATGATAGTTGCTGGGGTTGATTTCATTCAGTTGAGAATTGGCCATGCAAGCGTCGTACCTGCTACAGCGTTCAATCCTTCTGACAACAAGGACTGGAATTCACAGGTCTTCAACTTCATGGTGAGGAGGTTACGTGTCCAAATAAGATGTGGTCTTCTGATCAACAGCGGGCTAATTATTCTGCCCAACATCTAACCGAATAAAAAAGATCAGACAAAATAGTTTGTAAGTGTGCGTGCATACAATCTTTCCCTTCACATTAAGCAATGATGCAAATTAAGCAGTGAGAAAGAAATGTGTATGACACAATGCTGGCTGACGTGGGCAACATTGAAACATTATCTATCTCCCTTTTCTACAGACAGGAAGAGAAATAACGACCACAAACCTAACGGATAGCAATGACTTCAGACTCATACAACTGTTCGACCATAACATCCTTCAACGCTGTTTGCTGAAGCCACTTGCTTCCGATAGTTGCAGGAAGTGTTCTCCCCGCATGTGGTAGTTGACCAATGACGAAACGGTACGTCACAAAAGGGCGGGGTTTAGGATAATCAGTCTCGCGTTATGTCGTTGAGTTGTGATACTTAAGACAAATTATGAATTATTATATACGAAAACACAGGTAAAAAAATATATATTTTATATTTAATATAATATAATAATAATAACAGTTAATACTATTCGACATGATGTATAGCACAGAGTTTTACGCTTTGTCAAAGTGAGCAGTTAAGTAAATAAGTAAATAAGTAACTAAGCAAGTAAGTAAGTAAGTAAGTAAGTAAGTAAGTAAGTAAGTAAGTAAGTAAGTAAGTAAGTAAGTAAGTAAGTAAGTAAGTAAGTAAGTAAGTAAGTAAGTAAGTAAGTAAGTAAGTAAGTAAGTAAGTAAGTAAGAAAGAAGTAAGTAAGTGATTTTACATGCATGCATAAACCTATTTGGTTCTCGCGAGACTCCCCCAGGCTGATCTCCGCGCCCTGTTACTGTCAGACTGATCACATTCATCAACAACCCCGATGGCCCAACTGGAGCTGACAGCGCTGAGGCCGTGGGACGACTTCTTCCCTGGGTCGGAAAGATTCTCCAAACCAGACTTCAACGATCTGGCAAAATGGAACAACAGAGTTATAAACAACCTCCTGTATTATCAAACCAATTATATAGCCATGGCCATCGTGGTGTTCCTCTTAGTCGGGTAAGTGGATTGAGGTCTTGTGCTGCCACGTAAACTACTGATACGCGATTATTAACACAAAGTGTTAGAAATGTTTTTTGCAGTAGTGCATTTGAACCTTTTAAAACTTTTTTATTTCTGCGACCAAGGTTAAAGACATTGTTTGTCTTGAGTCGAGTCTTCCGTGACATCCTGACTTGCGGATGTTTGCTGGGGCGGATCTATACCCCTACCCTACTCCTCTATGTGGTATTTGTTTTACATTCATTAAAAGTTCCCGAAGAGCCTCGAAACCAGAGCTACTTCGAGCCTCTTCTTTTTTTTTTTTTATCTCTAAATGGCCCTGGTCGAAACCAGTCATCCTACCCATGCTCTCAGGCGGGGTTTCTCATTGCGTGTTTGGTTATTAGGCTAACAACATAATACCTAAGTACCCAGTAGGTATTCATTTGGAGCAAAATGTTGAGATTTATTTACGTGACTGACCGCAAAGTTCATACAAAACAGGGGAGACCAATGGGTGGACCCTCTGTCTAGCTTTTTTAAGTTCGTTTAGGAGACCCCCGAATATGCTTCCACGTTTTCTCTATAAATAGGAGCCTCACTTGTTTTTCCCTAGGGAGGGATGACATCTCGTTACCATGGTAACTAAACTCCGTCCAGTCAGCTTGCGCTCTGTAAATAGCGAACACATGAGATGACGTCATTTCGCCCAACAGGACTTCCCCTTTTACGCCGAGGGGGTGAAGTCCAGATAGATCTTTACTAATCAGTCCAAAGGTGGGCCTCATCACCAACTAGCTGTCAATAGCAGGTTCGTCAATTTATGATGATTAAAGCGAAACAAGTCAGATTGTTTGTAGAATAATCCAATCCGTCTACTTTAAATGACCAGAAGATAAATAGATGTATGTATAAATCTGTATATATACATTACATAGGCCTATAGTGTACAAAGTAGACGCTATATCTAATGCTTTAAACTTAATCCATCCGTTCACCAGCTGGCTGGAGCTAATTCCACTGCTATGAGTGGATAAAATAAGACTTGTACACGGAAATGTGTATCTTAAGGCCAGTGAAGTGTATCAGCATTTCCCAAACATCTCTCAACATTTGACTATGACTGAGGGTGACTTAACTTAATTTACATATTATGATTCATTGACACACACACACACACACACACACACACACACACACACACACACACACACACACACACACACACACACACACACACACACACACACACACACACACACACACACCGTATGTCATTTGAAGAGTGGTAATTTCTCATGACCACACTTGTGCAACTGTTGAAATTGTTTAATTGTGTGTTTTATTGATTATCTTATCTTGTCTGACTTTATTGATTATCATGTCTGACTATGTCTGCAATCCAAAAACTACCGAAGACTGACGAGCTTCAAAGGACTACACTTTGTGGATTATATCGCGGATTTGTGGGATGCTCATTGTCCTTAGGAACGGCGCGTAAAACGGATCACTGAAGGATGTCTGACTCTGCTCCCCAGACCGCGGAAGAGGCCGCACAGCTGTTGAAATCTCTCATTGTGACACGCAGTGGGAAATTAGGAGTGTGTACACGAAAGAGTAACGAAATCAAAGCTCTGTTTGAAACCGGAGATGTTGATAAAATTGACGAACTTGCAAAGACGTTGTTGAGCTGCATCGATGATTTTGAATCTGTGCATCAGTCAGTACAAAATCTGCTTGGTGAGGAGGAGAAAGCAACGGATAACGCTGATTGGTATGAACCGAGAATAACGAACTTTAATAACTTTTTTGATGAGGTGGAAGCATGGAAAATTCAACAATATAATCTTGAAACTATTGTGGATCCTATGGATAGTGTATCTAAAGTCACTGGAGCTACATCTCGGCGTTCTAGGACCTCCACCTCCTCAGCTAAAATAGCGGCAGCGGAGAAGGCTGCGCTTGGCCATTAAAGACCCACTCTACTACATTGTAAAGGACAATAGGCCTACTGATAACAGGAAATTTAGTTAATAGTTACCTTGAGTCATTTGTTAATCGATAAACCTCGATAGCACTTTGCATTTATTTTGGACCATATCGTAGGTTTGTCTCCATGATGATGCACTCATCGTATAGTGCCGCTAGGGGGCGCCGGTATCACACGAATTGTTTCAGTCGAGCGGCAGGATTGAAGGCTGTTTTTCTGACCCGTCCATATGTTGTCCACCTGCAGATTTCTGAACCCGGTGGGGATGTTCATGGGGATGGCCGTGGTGGCGGCGGTCTTCCTCGGTTCGGTCTGGGCGGGAGAAAATAAAGCAGTCATAAAGACCTTCAAGAAGCAGAACCCTGCAGCGTTTGTGGCTGCCATCATGTTGGTCAGCTACATGCTGATGTCTTTGGTGGGAGGCGTCATGGTCTTCATGTCGGGAATCACTTTTCCTCTGGCTCGTAAGTTCAGAATCAATAGTTGAACAACCAAGATGTCCCTGTACATAGACACAGATCTTCCTTTTGGCTGTGCACCATTTTACATATTTGCCTCCTATTTCTGGAGTATGTTAAATGGCTACATACTAGGCCTGTATTGTATTATATGTCTATTTGAAACAGCAAACAGACAGGCAATATTTTTATGACATTACCCCAAACCAATTGAGTAATGTCAAACATGAATGGCTTTAGAGCTCTTTTGTAACAGAATTTCGAAGCAGGGCTACTTAAGGGTGCTTTCAACCAGGCACCCTCTCTTGGTTTTATTGAATTTCTGATTATTTAGTGTTTTTAATCGGCAGCAGATGAAGCGGTTCCTAACAGGAGCTGCACCTCGCGTGCGTCTGTCCCCCTCCCTGCAGTGATGCTCGCCCATGCCTCGTTCCGCCTGCGCAACATGAAGAACAAGCTGGAGAACCGGATGGAGGTCGTGGGGCTGAAGAGGTCCCCCATGGGCCTGCTGCTGGAGGCTCTGGGACAACAGGAGGAAAACCTCCAGAAGATGCAGAACTTTTTGGAAGCAAAGATGAAGGAGTGATGAGACACTGCTGTAGACACACACACACACACACACACACACACACACACACACACACACACACACACACACACACACACACACACACACACACACACACACACACACACACACACACACACACACACACACACACACACTCCCTCCTCCACCACTGTTTAACTCCTCAATGTTTGGTCAACAGACTTGGAACAAAGCGCAGTCCTGATTCTCGCGGAGCACATAGTGCTCAACCCTCAAGGCCTGCATGGGGTGGGAGTAAGCGTCAGCATTAATGCATGTGTGTGTGTTCGCGTATGTACAGTATGTGTGACATGCATGTATGACGAGTCTATCATCATATGTGTGCATACGTATGAGGCTTCTAGTGAATAAGCATGTTTGATGTATGTATGAATGTTTGTACTGTATGCCTGACTTGTGTACATCTGTACATATTCTTTTTTTGGTATGTATTCACGTGGGTGTGTATGTATGTTTGAGTGACAGGGTTGTCACCTGGGCTTTAGGGTTCTCGGGATTACTGAACCCGTTGAGGTCCCCTCTCCAGCAGAATACTGTTACACATCTCAGACCGCTATTTAACTTTACTGGCATCACGTATGGTATTTATTTACTGTTTTGTTCCATTTCTCTTTCTGGTATATTGTGAAACAAGACAACCGTCATCTATGCAATGGAGTCCTGATTTGAAAGCTGCATCTGTTGGTTAAGAAGTCCTGCAGATATGAATAAGAACTGTGGTTTAACTTAAATTGTCCCCATGTGAACGTTCCTTGACTGTGAAAACATTTTGTATCAGTGGTCTGGAATGTGCTGAGTGAAACCAGAATGATGATAAGACAATACACTGAATCTGAAAACACAGTGGCTCTGGGGTCTTTGTGTACAATAGTTTTTCTCAAATATAGATAGATAGATAATACATTTTTTCAACTATTTTTAATTGGTCGCAGATGTAAATTCCTTGAAATTGTATCTTGTCACTACATGCTGAAGTTGTGTAATCAAATACTCTCAACACATTCTCAGTTCAATGTTTGCCCTCAATACATAATCATGGCAACATTATGAGATGAATCTACGCTCACCTCACTTAAAGGGCTATTTTACAACCAGGGGTGATGCCGATTAGCAGCTTCACAGTGTCTCATAAACAACCCCTTATGGACATTACAAGTGGCTGTGTCCTAGGACAAACCAGGACACCTGATAGGCCGGTCGCGCCATCCACCTGGTGGCACAAAAGGAAGTCCCTTTGAAATACACCACACCCTCGACCCCGAGGCTATAAATCCAAGTGCATCGTTCGCGTTGACCAAAGCGCATCCGACCCGGCAGAGCCTTCAAAGGGGAGTAAAGGTCGTGACCCTTGTCTCATCATTATTCCCGCCGCCCCCTCCCGGTGGTTTATTTCTCGACAGCGGCCCCAGAGGGCTGATGGATGGGTTAACTTTGTGAAACCGTCTCCCTTCCTCCCTCCCTCTCTCCTCTACTTGTCCCGATGTTAATCAATGGTCCTGCTGTATGGGCTCCAGCAGAAGATTACAGCCTAGAGAGCGTGAGCGCGAGAGAGAGAACGAGCGTTGACGAAGTGGATCCATCTGTCTCACCCTCACACTCCCCCACCGCACCACCCCCAGCAGCATCATCATCATCATCATCATCACCACCACCACCACCAACACCAGCACCGCCTTCTCCTCTCGCTCTCAACCCCCGCCTCCCCAAAAAATAAGCAGTGGCTGCGTCAGCACTCCTGGGCCTTTCTGATTGGAACAACATTTGGAATTGAGTGCAGATAGTGGCGGGCTGTGACTGCAGCGCTCGAGCATCTGGAGCGTGGACTTACAGCGCGCTCCACGCTGTTATTTGTTGTGTAAGCAGCAGTGCTCGCAGATGGGGAACGGGTGACGTAAATCGCTGAGTCAAAATAATCATGAACCTATTTATATGTGATGTACTTATTCTGTTTTGCATCTCACTGTTGCTGAAGGTGTTGGGCTTGTACAATGTGACAGGCCTCAATTTTGGAAGGATAGGAACATTCAAGTGTTTTAGTTATGTTAGTGGTAATGGCTTTTTGGTCATTGTTTAGTCGTTCATTGTAAAATTATTTTTTATTAAGGGGGAGCATTTTTGTGTTTGAAACAGCAGCTGCGTTTCTCATGCGAGACGTGGTAAAACAACGTTTTCATTAGCCGAGGTTACCTCAGTTTCTCTTTTGAGTCCTCTTTTGAGAACTCTTTTGAGTCCTATCAAAATATAATGTATATAAAATACAAAAATAATATTAAATAATATGTGGGGAGTATTACCAACAAAAATCCCATGATGCTTGTTGATGTGCAAGCCCTGTTGCAGACTTAAACAGCTCACAGAGTATAAGAGTGGGAGTCTGGGAGGGAAAGTACTTTCACGGTCTGATCTTGTCTGTGTGCTCAGGTGGTGGAGGAGTTGAGATCGGGGCTGCAGGGCTTTCTCCTTCTGAGGCGTGCTCTCTCCTGAAGGTACCTCATCCATGTTGTTGTGCAACCTAGCTGCGCACACACACACACACACACACACACACACACACACACACACACACACACACACACACACACACACACACACACACACAGTAACCTCAAGGTTAGTCCTGCAAGGGGTACAGAAGAGGCCCTTGTTCAATATCCTTTGACAGCTGTGTTGACTGTCCACACACACAGACACACTCACACACGACTGCTGGAGTGTACTTCACAGCAAACAGGTTCAGGCCGTGGTGCATACTTTGAACAGACTAGAGATCTTGGCACAGTCTTTTGTTCCGATACAGTTCTTACTCCTTCATGACTTTGACGGCACGTTTTAACAGCATGTTGAGTGAAACTGACATTTAGTCTTCTTTGTATTTCAACACAATCCAAACCATGCCAGGGAAGCAAAAAGCAAAACAAAAGTTAGCTAACGTTACTCTTTACAACAGACTCATAGGAGTTGGGGAAAGGGGAAAAGCTGCCATAATTGTACATGCATTACTGCTCCCTCGAGCACCCTTAAGAGGATGTGACCCCAAGCGACCCACACCACTCGTCCTCCCTGAGAAGCTTTGGTTTTCGGTTGGGTGGCTGGCAGCTACTCTCCTCACAATGACAATCTGCTCTTGTGTGAGCAGGTCCGGCGGCTGCCACCTGCGGCTGTTGGCATCCGTACCATCAAGCTGACCAGGCTTTAATACTAGCCTCACAGGGAGTACTGTGCACCTACCACCACCAACAAACTCAACCTCCACAAGCCTCTCTTGCCGGTGAATGAGTCTCCACCTCCTTGATCTGACCAGCGTCGTTCCACACCACGTGACAACCCGGCGGCTAAGCCACTGATTACCCCCTTAACTCTTGTCTGCGCAGAGAGAGGGAAACGTGTCAGATCATGGGACGTGCAACAGGCATCCAAGTCTCAGTGGTTGTTTGTCGTCGAGTGGGTTCCTCTCAATTTGCATGACAAACAGAGGGTGCGGCCGCATCGCAGGGCTGATCTGCGGTAGACATCAGGAGGGTTGTTTTGGTATGTTTGTAGTGTTGCATATAGGGGCACATTGTTAACAGAGCCACATCTCTACCAGCCAAGAGAGCAGCCTCCCTTGAACTGCGTGTGCAGCTGGCGTTGAGCAGGGCGGGTTGAAGGACAGACGGAGACAGCTGCATCTATCTCTCCTTTCTACTACACATACGGTTCACTCCAGCCCAGAATCATAACAGAGGGAGGGACAGACGGACAGAGAGACGCACACAGACAGAGAAAGAGAGCGAGAGACAGACGGAGAGCCCAGGACCGAATGCAGCTGGTGAACTCCGAGCTGGATTTAAGAGTTTATGGGTGTGGTGTGAAATAGTGGGATGGCCTGACTTGCAGGGCTGAGAAGTTTGCCGTGTTTAATGAGAGGCAGGGGAGGGAGGGATGGGGGGAGGGGGGATGAGGTGAGTTGTTAGAGGGGGTGCGGGGGAGCAGAATGCCGGAGGACATGTCGAAGAGCTTCTCTACACGGACGCCCACGGTGAGGGCCGTGTCGTATGGGTGTCCCAGGGATGACACCAGTGGAGTTTATGGGCCGCGGAGGGCGTGTCAGCTGTTAAAGACTGGTTTGGTTGGTTTTTATGGCTCAAGAGACCCAAAAACCAGCCAGACAAGATAGTTTGCAGCCTCTTCTGAAAACTAAAGATTTGTTAGGTTGGTACATTAGTAGTTGACTCACTTATCTCATATGCATCATGTTGACAACCTTATAAATCTGAAACAAAAAAGGCAATAAGAATGGTTTAGATAGAACATGCTTTGTCTATCAAAGACATACAACCCCCAGTAAAAACAAATGGGACGTGAGATCAATGGGCCATTTCAACAAAGCCCTGTTAAGTGGAGAGCATTGTTCCGCTTCAGACCGTGCTACTAATGGAATTAGGCGAGTAAGATATTCAATTACTTAATGTAATGGATTTAGGATTACATCTTGTGTTTTACCAAATCCAAGCAATGGGGGCCACCCTTAGAGCCAAAGCACTATTTCCCTTAGACTTCACAGAACATTTTACAGGGGACATTAAATAAATGAGGAAATATAAGATTCATTCATGATTTGACTTAGACTTTTTTTATTCAAACAAATCAACAATGTAATTATAAAAATTACTAAGATCCAGCTTAAAAAATTGATTGTTTACTATATATTACATGTTTTTTTTAAACAGGCTATGAAACAAAAACAATGTATTTACAATACCAACATGTACATACAGCTTTATAGAAAAAACACTGGTCCATGGATTCCAGCATGGATACAAGCTTGTTAGAAAAACAAATCATCTAAATTGGTGCCTTTTTTCATTTCATATTTTACTACAGTCCAGAGTTTCCGCTGAGACAAAAAAAAAGCACCAGTAATATTTAAATCCAAGATGGTATTTGGCAGGACTGGGTTATATTATATTGTTGATACTGAGAAAGGCGAGAATACTTTTGTAAATGGATCTAAAACCGTGCAAAGTCACACTAGTACACACAGCAGTGCATAGGCTACAGGCTCGCGGGCTGAGGGGTCTTCCACTGTCAATATATCCCTTGAATCCTTCATTTCAAAATAGCCCCCTGCCAGCCCCTGCATTGATCCTTCATTGGCCCAATCCCAAAGTGAGCCCTGAGGACTAAGGACTCACGGACTTCATTGATCTCAGGTGCCAAGTGAGCGAGTGTGTGAGGCCACAGGGCCTCAGATAGGTATACATGTGATTGGGACAGCACTTCACGAGAGCACGCGTTACCTTGACAACGTTTAATGACTAAGATGTTGCTGCTTAGGTGAAGTCTGCACTGATGTGGACTCACGGAAAGGGCTCGGTAAGTGTGGACTCAAACCCTCCGGCCCTTTGGAATTCGACATTGGGACAGCCCTAAAGCCTTAATAATTTCGCGAGAACGCGCAATAAAGTCTGTGAGTCCGGACATTGGGATTGGGCCATACTGTCTGTGCGAGAGGCAGAGACGTTGGACGACATGTCATGGTTGTAGTTGTTCATTGTAGAGGCTCTGTAAATCCAACTTTAAAGGGATGGTTCCTCGTCCTTAATCTATCTATATACACAACACACACACACAAAGAAAGAAAAAAAACGTCTGGATTTAGTTTGGGGAAGTGCAGAGCCCGCCTTCTCCAGTTGCGTTCACTGTTTCACAAAGTCCCAGGAGGGAGGGCCAGCCCGGACGAGGCCTCTGTGAACTACAGGGCCATTGACCTCCAGACATCCCCAGGGCCCGGGGATCGCACTGCGACAGCCAGTGGTGGCTGCTTTTGTTCGTTTGTGTTTTTTGTTGTGCACGCACCAAGACCCGGGACGGTGTTTTCCTCGCTCGTCTTCTTGTCCTTAGGTTCAGAAAAAGTATTTCCTTGAAATTCTTTGGGTCGCTCTTATCCAGAAAAACCGGTAAGTGTGGTCTAAGGCACAGCAGCGTAAAGTGTGTGAGAGTTCCCAGCGCTGACTCTAGACGATGGTCCCTGGCTTGCCGGAGGTCTCGTGCCACTGCAGGTGGTCCTCTGGGTCCGCGGGGCTGCCCAGCGGGCTGCCCGCGTGGGCGTCCAGCTGGTGGACGTCTATGTAGGACCTGGAACACACACGCACACACACAGGGTTCAAAGGCAGTCTACCGTACCACACGGTGATGGACATCAGGGAAGGCCCTGGTTATAGACACATGACAGAATGAATTAACACTGGGTGGTGGGAACACGACGCGTGTTGGACACGGAGGGACGGTACGTGTGTTTGGGGCCTAGGGAGACCTTTTGACCTTTAGCTCTCAGAGGATTGGTTGATTAGAATCGATGTAGCTCGTGTTCTGTGGACCAGCGGAGACCCAGTGTCAAATCATTCTGAATCACAGCAGAGCGGATGCACACACAGACTTCATCCGTCCAAACATAAGTGTTTGAACAGCAGAAATGCGTTCAGCAGGCTCACATTTCCCCTCGCTTTCACACTGGTGCTCCAAAACCACCACCACCACCACCACAATCACAACACACCCAAAACCAAACCAAATCAAAAACGCCTGCGATGAAGTAGGCGGGAAACCAGACCAAATTGAAATGGCAGTCCATCTTTTTTTGTAATGTTTTTAAAGCGATTGGCCTCTCTTCCACACCACCATCACCACTGTGTTCATGTGGGGTTATTTTTAATAGCCTCACCCTTTATCTGCTGCTGTGCCTCTGATTATCTATGTAGGATGTGGGAAATGGGGCTAGGAGGGTTTTGGGGGGCAGTATCAGTATCGTAGGCAACAGAACCACACATCTCTATTGGCCCTGCAGGGTACCTGGCCATATCCCTCCGTCTCCACTCAAACCCCAGGGGGCTGTATCTGTGCACGAGAGGGGCACGGGTCAGTGGCGGGACACGGGGGGGTGGAGGTACAAGCAATCACATCTCAGATCGAAGTTATAGTACGTCTCGTTATTATTCACACACACACACGCACACACACTCGCACACACAGAGAAATGTGACTGCTTGATGGCAAACTGACAAGAACAAGGAAGAGAAAAGAAGGCAGCCATCTTTCTGTTGCTGCACAAGCCATGCAGGTTCCTTGTCCTACATGGAACAGCACGATGCAGGTCTGCACTTTCGGATAACATCAACAAAGCAAACTCAACAGCACAACTCAACTCAAGCGGCAGGCCGCGCGGCCGCTGTGCAGACAAGCCGTCGGGAGAGCCGGAGCTCTCTGGCTTGTTGCCCGGGTTACTTACTATGGCAGACTAGCCTTAGCGAGGGTCGGCCTATTGAGGCCCCGCCCCCTGGAGGTGGGGCTGGGCCCGGGACTGTACGTCGCCCACCTGGAGCGACAGCCGGCAGGGGGGGAGGAGGTAGAGGAGCAGGAAGTGGGGAAGGAGGAGGAAGAGGAAGAGGCGGAGGAGGAGAGGCTAGCAGGGAGAGGGGCACAGCGCCTCTGGACGTCGGGGCTGTACCAGACACCGGATCTACAAGAGAGAGCAGGGGGCCGGCTGGACGGTTAGGGACAGGAGGAGGAGGGAGCTCCGAGGAGGAACCGACTGCAGGCTGAAACAGATCCTCTCCCCACGCCGCCACCCCCCACCTCCAGCATCCTGGCGGCCATGTTAGCTAGAAATGGAGCCGGCTCAATTTCCAGTCCATAACTCCAGGAAGTATTACAGGTTCTACAGACAGACCGGCATTAATAACAATCCTGAGAATTCACTGACACACACAAACACACACACAGACCCACCCACACACACACACACACGTTGATTGAGTGTAACTCGGCACATGCCAACAACCAAAGGGATTATATTCACAGAAGCCATCGTCATTCTTGGTGATTATCAACAACAGTGCTTAGCTTAGCTTGGCGTGCTAAGGAGGAGGATTAGCCAGAGGCTATGATTGGATAAGAAGGAGCTGTTTGTTGTGTTGTCTCACCTGCTGTGCGTGGGCTGGCTGTAGTGTGCGGTGGTGGTGCTGCAGGAATAGGCCTGGTGGGCGTGCACGTCGTACTGGCCCATGCTACCGCCCATGTTGCCCTGCCAGTTCCCTGCGCACGACGCTGTGGGACCAGGGATGGGGAGGAAGGAAGAACAAACAGAAGATAATGCCACACATTGGCCTCCATTCAACAGGTGTCCCCCCCATTGACCGGCACCCACAAGAGGGGCTTTCCACGGTGGACCTTTAACGCTTCTTCACATTTGTACGATTGTGCCGTGACGAATATCCCGTCCTGGACCAATAAAACCCAATCTTTCCACGATGCACCGGCTTGCTCATACACAGTCCAGCTCAGCGGTAGGGCGTTAGGGGGCGTACTAACCTGTCGAGTAGGACCTTGCGTAGGGGGCCGGCATGGTCTGGTAGCCCAGGCTCTGCTGGGAGCCCCGGTCGTACTCGCAGTCGTATTCCGGCTGTTTGACGCCCGTGTTGCGCTGGTACCAGCCCCTCAGGTGCTCCGCCACCAGGGCCTTGTGCACCGTCTTCTGGGGCGGCTGCTGCTGATAGGGCTGCTGCTGCTGCTGATAGTGGTGCTGCTGCTGCTGTTGATAGTTGTGCTGCTGCAGCTGCTGCGGATGGTGTTGCTGCTGCGGATGGTGTTGCTGCAGCTGATGGTGTTGCTGCAGCTGATGGTGTTGCTGCAGCTGCTGAGGATGGTGCTGAGGATGGTGCTGCTGGAGTGGGGGCGGAGCCATCGACGGCCGAGACCTGGAGGGCCGCAGCGTGGCGTAGAGGTTGGAGACGGACGCCATGCCGCCGTCCAGCTCGTCGCCATAGCGTCCGTAGGCGTGGTGGGGCTGATGGGGGGAGGGGTTGACGCTGTAGTGGCCCTCCATCTCGTTGCTGTCGTACGCGTAGCCTCCGTTGTTGTAGTAGGGCTCGGGCTCGGGGTAGCTGGGGTAGCCCGTGACGTAGTAGGCGGTGGTGGTGGGCCGTGGGCGGGGCTGGTAGGCCGGGGCGCGGGCCTCCGGCTGCGCGTGGTGCTGGGCCAGGTTGGGCATGCTGCCCGTGTTGGCGTAGAGCTCCTTGCGGCGGCCGCGGACGCGCTGGCGCGCGGGGGCCCGGGAGCTGTGGTGGTGGGGGCCGCTGTGCTCGGCGCTGGACTGGCTGGTGTAGGAGGAGCCGTCGTCCAGCGGGTCGGTGCTGGTGCTGCGGCGGGGGCCGGGCTGGCCGAAGGCCGGCATGGGGGGCTCCGGCTCGGGCGGGTAGTTGGACTGGGACTCCAGGCTGCCGCTGCGCTGGCGGAAATGCTGCGGGCCGTCGTCAGACCTGGGGGCACAGCGGGACAGGTTGATCAGAGGGGGTCTGCGCTCCACGGAGCGCTGGAGACTGGCTCTCCCCCACGACGACTCAGACACGCTCTCAGGAGGCGCAGTGCGTGGGCTGATCCAGCGTCCGGCCAGATGGCAGCCCTTTCTGAATATTCCTTCACGATGGTTCGTCTTTTCGCATTTGAATGAATGCGTGGGCGAGTGTAAATGTATGTATTCATCTGAGTGTGTGTGTGTGTGTGTGTGCGTGTGTTTGACGGCAGCAGCCTACCTGAGCTGGGTGCTGCTGAAGGCGTTGCGGGGCAGGACGGGGGTGGGGGGCATGCTGCGGGCATCCCGGGGCTGGCGGGGAGGGGGTCTGTAGGGGCTGCTGTGGCCTGATAAGGCCCCGTGGTTAGTGTAGAGGAGTGGCTCCTGGAGCTGGCCGTACCTCAATCTGAGGAACACCAGATAAGAGCTTCACAGCGTCTCCCAGGAGCACACATACACAAACACATCAACAAACCCAAGGCCACGCTCCCCTCCCCCCAGCCCTCACAAGCGATAACAACAAAGGGTACAACAACAATGAAAACAGGACTGTTTTGCATCCAAAAAAGAACATTATTCATTCATATTATTACAAATATCCACGTTCATTCAAAATGAACTAAAGACTAATGCGACAGATTCTCCCTCTTCCAAGCCACAGCCCACCACAGCGTTAGCATATCTTATATCTCAACATTTACAGGCAGAGTGGCGTTTAAACGGACGTTCGCCAGAGCCACGTTTTCATTTCCTCACTCTCTCTCTCTCTCTCTCCCTCCGTCTGGAGCTGTCTAGTGCTCCCTGACAGGCAGCAACACGCTCCCTCCCTTCTATTTTTAAACGCTCCCTCCCTTCTATTTTTAAAAGCTGGCGCGTTCAGGCTGATAAGGGAACAGAGGGGCTAGGGGCAGGGTGGGGGGGGATGATGACGATGGAGAGGTGGAAGAGGAGAGGAGGACGAGGAGGGCTGGCTGGAATGTAGTCGTGCTGCTACACTGCAGGTCTGTACAGGCTGGTTAGCTGAAACCCCGGTATGAGCAGCTTCTCTTCAGAGGTGTGTACTCCGGCTGCGCTGCGTGTCCTACCTGTTGTCTAGGGGCTGTTCCGAGGCCCGGCGGTCCTGGCCGTAGTGGATGTCCAGGGTGTCTGCGTGGTGCGGCCGGGGGGAATACTGCACTGACCTGGAGCGCAGCCTCTGGGACCCCAGCTCATCATCTGGAGGGGAACACACAGCACCAGAGTCAACTCCAACTCTGGAGGAAACATGCGGGCGGGTGGCTTTAATATTGACCAATCAGACGTCAATTTGGTTCACAAAAGCAAGATAGTTCTAAAAATGACAAAATAAAAAGGTTTCCTTTTAAAAAAACAGAAACCAATAAACATCTTGTGAAGTACATCTGAAGCCATGCTGTGCAGTAAATGAAATGGTTCACACGTTTACGCAGAAGTTCCCGAAAACGGTGACATGGTGTGAAATAAACCAAGAGGTGCACTGTTGTAGCAGTGCAGCTCAAACCCTGCTGTACATTAGCACCACGGTCCAAAGCAGCAACGCGTGAAGGTGGCAGTATGCTCCAAACACGTGAGCTCTTGCACTCAACTGGTGGAAGTGCTGCAGAATGGAGCGGTGCTGCCTCGTGTTTGTACTACTGCTGTGACCCGGGGTCGGCTCATTTAACACCGCTCCGCTACACAGCGGGCCGTGGCGCAGAATAAGGGGTGACTTTAAAATAGAAAAATAAATAAAAAGGGACAAATCTCGAGGCACATTAAAAAAAGCAAAACCAAAGCAATCGACCTCCCAAGGTAAAGGGAGACACTGCAGTACACCGAAGGCTGGAGGCTCAGTACGCACCGTCGTCCAGAGTGAGGCTGTCCGACAGCGAGCTGAGCTCTGAAGGGTTGGAATCTTCTGAGAAGGGCAGAGAGGAACAACTTCATAACGCCCCCATAGTACACACATTCAACAAAACACTGTGTGACAGATCGATTTCCCGAATGAAATACTAAAATGACAACATAATTATATCCATGGCCAATGCTAGCTTTACAGCTAGCATTTAGAGCCGCGGTGGAAAGCCTCTGCCTACCAGCCATAATCAGCGAGGCCCTCTGGGTAGGCTTCTGGCCCATCGTCTTGCGGTAGGCGTTGATCTCGTCCTCCATGTTCTGCAGCATCCTCATGGCGTCCAGGTAGTTGTTCTTCCGCTTCTTCTTCACCGTCTTGGCCAGGTCTTCCTCGCTGGCCAGCTTCATGGAGGCCTCCACGAACTTCTGCTGCAGCTCGAAGCGGCTCTCCAGGTTCCTCAGGTGCGGGTCCTGGTGTATATTTGTTGTTAGTCCATGCTATCCACTTAATCATACCCTCTGGATGCACATTGATACCAATCGATCTAGAAAGACTGGGTGGATGGATCCAGAACTATTATATTATTGTTAGATGTTAAGCAGCTGCAATTCTACTGATTGAATCAATCTGTGGCAGAAAGTGTCCCAAGTGGTAAAAAAGAAGAAGACGGTGAAAGGGACGTTTACAAATCAATGACCACACGCACCTTGTCGTAGAGGGAAGGGTCCTCCAGCTGGAAGGCCGTCCCCACGCGTCTCCTTATGGGTGGGGCTTTCTCCCCGGCCCCCAGAGGGTATTCCTTGGGCAGCTGTCCCGTGAGCTCCTTCAAACCAAACACACCATGAGGAGCCAGACGGAGACATTGGCAAAGCTAACGGTGCACCGTCAACAACGAAAGCGTCCATGGCAACAAACTCACGGCTTCTCTCATGCAGACATTCTTCAGCTCCTCCATCTTCTTGGCCAGCTTGTCTTCCAGATCCTTCTCCTTCTTTTTCAGATCAGAAATCTTCTCTTTCTTCCGTTCCTCGATAATCTCAGAGTCGACTGAACCTGCAGAAGACAATGAGTCAGCTGGATGACAACGAGCGTGATGGCGGGTCCTTCACTCCCCAGACTACTAACAGAAGGTCAGGTAGCTCTTTCTGGCCTGCTTACCGGCTGATATCAGGCTGCCGTTGCTGGCCATGATGAGCTGGTCCCGCGTCTCGGTGCTGGTCATTTTCCTGATTCTCGGTACAGAGATCTCCGTCAGGTCCATGGCGATGTCTCCTGAACTTCTTGTGGCCGTAAGCTTTGCCTGGGCCAGCAAAGACAGAGACAGAATGGGAGGGAGAGAGGGAATGAGTAAAGTGAGGGGTAGGGGGGGGGGGTAATCAGTGAAGCGGAGGCGGCCGGGTCGGTATTTCATCTTAATGGTGTCGCACTGCGATGCGGGGAAGACCCATTTGAATGCTCAGCGCTTGCCGCGCACGGCTTCCTCATTAATCTAGGGGCGGTGGCGGTGTGGATGGATGTGCCATCTGCCTCCGACAGAGAGAGAGAGAGGCGGAGTCTGAACAGCTCCAGCCTCCACTGCAGCCAAAAACCGTGGTCCAGAACGGATGGCTCATCATGAGCCACTCATGGTGTGTAATAGACCCCATGATCAGCGTCAGGGGGTGTGTGAGTGTTTAACCATGTCAACCATGCATGCATGCTGGTCTGTTTACAGTGGGGAGGTTGATATAGTAACACAATTATGACGTGGCCCAATACTTGAGAGAGGGCTGTATCAACACAGATCAAAAGAATAAATGGAAGGAGGGACTGAGTCTGGAGCACGATGATAAAACCAGCGGGGCGACCCAGAGCATGTGGGTATCGAGGTGGATGGGAAAGAGGGGTGGGGGAGGAAGGGGGCCGAGAGCGTGGAAACAGAGGGAGGGAGATGGAGGGAGAAAGCGTGACTCACTTTGCTCTGTTTCCTGTCCAGGTAGAACTGGTGCTGACTTATAGCCATCCCCCAGATAGTCTTGATCAGAGAGTGGCTGGCATACCAGGTGTGGATGACCAGCCCTGCCTGGCCGAAGGTGCGCTTCGTCACTGTGCGCCTGGAGAGCCCAAACAGGAGAGAGGAACACGGCCATGAGCCACAGCATCACTGCAACTCTTAGGACCACAATGACATGCGTGTGGTTCGCAAGTGTCACAAAGAGTATGGACGAAAACAATGAGAAGAATAGGAGCAGCTAAACTGAGCTTGCTTTGGATCAATGACTTTTAATTACAGTTTAGTTAAGGGTTAGCTATTAAGTATCTATGGAGGGTTAAGCGTTAAGACCAGCAATAGATGCATCAGCATCGTTTGACAAGCTAAATGTGTTAACACAGTGCCCTAAATTAGGCTGCTGGTATCCTTCAGTCGGAGAAGGGCTTTTGTTGAAGAAGAGCGCAGGCTAAAAAAAGGAGCATTTGTAAAGTAGGATGGGGGGGGGGGGGCATATAGCCTGGGTTTAATGACGAAAGGGATTTGACTTCTCTGACCTGTGAGGGTCATTCACTTCCACTGCAAACTTCTTCTCACGAAAATACAGGTTCTCCAGCTGCTTCCACTGAAATAACTGTAGACAGAGAGAAAGAGAAAAGAGGGCACACACACTGAGTACACAATGAGAACCCAGGTCTATGTACAGAAAAGACGATCACTATGACGCTATGTTTGCTTAAGTGTGAATGAGTGCACAAATTAGCTTTGATACACACATTGCGGTAAAGAATCCTATTAGCTTTTACTGCAAAAAAGCATCAGATACACAGAGAGCCATCTATTACTCAAAGAATTGAAAAGCAGAGAAAGGTAGTAAAACAGCAAGCCTCTTTTCTGGGCTGCAGCTGCAGCACTTTATAATGAGGCAGACCTCAGACTACAAGCTTGTGCTGTAACAACCACCAGACACACACACACACACACACACACACACACACACACACACACACACACACACACACACACACACACACACACACACACACACACACACACACACACACACACACACACACACACACACACACACGACGACAACAAAAAACAACAGCAGGACTCACAGCAACTTTAAACTGCTGCACACTGGGACCCAGCTGGCCGGCCAGCCAGTCAGGTGTAAGGTCAGGCTTACAGAGGGGCAATTATGACTAATGCCCCAAGTGCAGGGAGCAGAGAGTAGACTGGTCTGAAACACTTCAATATGCCCTGGGGTAAGGAGAACGCCACACATGAGCCAAGGGAACGCTTTCTTCTTCTCTCTCTGTCTCCCTTTCTATTTCTGAGCAGGATGAAACATCTGCTCCTCTGACACCGGGCACAAGAGCAAAGGAATTTGGAGCAGTTTGCCTGTGAATGGCTCAGTCTCCCTTAATCCAATTGTGTGGAGATGAAAAAGAGAATAAGAAAAAAGGAACACACGCATCACACCGTCCAGAAGGCAGCATTCCAGGTGATTCTCCTTTTACCATAGCTCCCCGTTCTCACATCAATGAACACTCTCACGGCATGTCCCTCTCTTAAACTCGGTGGAAGTGCTGCCCCTGGTCAACTGCACCAAGCAAATCCCCATTCAAACACTAACAAAAAATAACTCCTCAGGAATAATACAATGATCCTTATGAAAAGCTCAACAGACCACAGCAGGTGAAAGTGAACAAAATGGAGGTGCTTACCAGAAAATAATAATGATCCTCCCCCCTCTTCTGTTCTTATCAAACCCCGGGGGGTAGTCGGTGGGTTTGGTATTGAATCCTCTGGCTAGAGTTTCCCAGCGGGCAGCAGCAGCTCCTCAGAACAATACTCCCTCTTGTCTGTTCTCAGGCAGGCAGATAGGTGTTGCAAGAGTTTCAGCTGAGTTGGGGCCGCCCCCGCTCAGGCCCCTCCCTCTGACATCACACACACCTCATGCTGTCATCACAGCTCTATCCGGCAATCTCTCTCTCATATTCTTTCCAACTATCTCTATGGTGCTCTTCTTACTGGATGACTCAATCCACTTTAGCAGCTCCTCCTTATTTATCCAGCTCTAATGTTAGTCAGCCTTCACAGGTTGTCTCTTTCCTTCCCTTTCTTCACCACACACATTGTACACGTCTTTCTGATAACTGGCGCTATGGTAGTTACTTCCCTTTCAGTCAAACCAGCTGGGCAGGTTCTAGTATTGTCTCTACCTGGAAGTGACGCTTGACTCCTCCTCCTGCCTCTCCGGTTCTAGGCCAGGGGCAAACATCCACTGCTCAAACATGACTCCATTTTGGCTATTTTTTTCTCTCCAGTTTTTGTATTGAAAGACACACACACACACACACACACACACACACACACACACACACACACACACACACACACACACACACACACACACACACACACACACACACACACACACACACACACACACACACACACACACACACCGTTCAGCCGCTCCCAGTGAAAACATGTAAGGAATCTGCTGCTTTGGTCTAACCATTAATGTCAGAGGCTAATGTGGCCATGACGCTCTGCCCCCCCCCCCCCCCCCCCCCCCCCCTGTGGGGACGGCTCTCGGCCTCGGCAATCCCAGTACACCCAGGAGCTCACCTGGCCTGGAAGGAATCTTACACCGCCCTACGAAAGCCAGTCATTCATGTCCACCGGCGGGTTGGAAAGACCTTAAAAGCTGGCTGCACTGCATTACTCTTTTTTGCCAGGAATGCAGCTCATCCTTCACTGGCTCTGCTTGTGGATCTTTTGACCAAATACACGGCTGTGGCCCCTTCTCCGACCCTAGGAGACAGCCCAGCCGCGGGTGACAAATGTTCCCCGGTCTCCACGGTAAAGATAAAGGTGGATCATCTCAGGAATCCTCCAGGTCCACTACAAATGGTTTCTAGTGTACCCATAGCAGTCGTTGGCCAGTGAAAAGATTACAGCTGCACCATGCTGTGGTGCAGCTGTAATCTATTCACCGGCCAACGAGTCAGGCTGGGATTGTGGCGAACGTAGTAATTAACAAACAATGGGAGCCGGCAGGAGCAGTGGCATCCTCCACTTGGCACCCCATAGTATCACCCACACTGGTGTGATACTTTCACAATTTACATCCTAATGACGGCTAAATGACTCTAATTTCATTTGGCTCTAAAATTAGGGATCCCAACACTTTTCAGAGGAAACGTGAAACCATTAACAGCCTGGTGGCTGATGAGGACATCTCTAAAGTATGCCTGGGATGAAACACACTTCAAAGGCAACGGTGTCATGTGTCGCCTTCATTCTATGGGAAATGGCCCAATAGATTACTACGGCTAACACCGAATGATGAAGCCATCGCAGACTATAGACAAAAGGGTAAGAACAGTCCTTTCGAAAAAAAATAAAAATGGAATAGATTTCATTGGACAGTGTACTTGCGTATATTTGCATTAGGAATCTCATGACCGACGGATCCGTCGCTGCCTGAAAATTTGGAAAATGCTCAACTTTTTGACGCAGGCCACAGAGCCGACAGAACGGATAGACCCACCATGCATTTTGAGAGCGTCCCATGCAAAGTCAATGAGATCTGTCGACGGACACATGTAGTGTGAATGCGCCCTCAGCGTCTTCCATCCTCTGTATTACAGGGAGGAGCCAATGAAGAAATGCCAGTGGTTTCATATGCCCTCAGAACGTTGAGATTCATTTGCCATGCAAATCTTAAGATCCCCCCCAGCGGATCTTCCCTCATGATATAAACTGTGGGTTGTGACTCACACTGCCTGTACAGGCCAGTGCCCCGCCCTGCTCCCCCCCCACGCCAGCTGCCGGTTGGCCCAGGCGCTGTGTGCAAGTGGACGACTCGAGGACGGCGAGTGGTGTGTACTGAAGTGGCATGAGGCGGCTGCTTGTATTTGGACTCGTCATAAGACTGACGTCTGGTCCGTGCGTCATCTTCTTTCTGGGACCGTGCTGGAGTTAATACTGGGTAAATACTCAATCACTGAGCTGTCCTTTAAGGAATCGTTCACGCTCTCGTAAGATGCTAGGGGGATGAAAGCGTCCACCACGTGGAATATGAATGGAATGAACAGATTACAGTGAAGCCGTTTATTGCAAAGAAAACACATCTTTAATCATTCATTCACCACCGGGCCCCTCATGGTGAAACACTGAATCCATATTGAAGGAGATTTATTTTGGTTCTAATGCCTCATCTCATTTTATAGACATAGATCAGCGTGCAGCCATAAAGAGCTCACTGGCAGAGGGGCTGTCAGGGTGCCAAGCAGCTCCACAGAGGAATACAGACCACGAGAATTCAACACACATGGATTCAAACTGCAATGTAAAGACTTGACAGGACCTTTGCATTCTACACGCTTCGTGCTAGAAGCACAATATCGTAACTGGGCTACAATTCACCGCCGTCCACGGGACAGTCCATCCGTCAAGACAGAGCTCTGTGGCCAAATAAAATCACTCTACATCATCATCTATTCCCATTAGTCTTTGCTGACAGTGTCCTTAAGATGTTGCACTGGTAAATAATGAAAATGACAGGGTGCTCAGATTCTCACACAAGTCCCCGCCTCTCCTCCACACAACAGGGGAGGGACGGGCCTTTTCAGACCTCGGAACCATTCATTAAGTGGTGATGAAACTGACATGCAGAGAGTGGAAGATAATGAGAGGTCGAGGCTTATCGTAACCACATTCACCCAGCGTCAACTCCAATGAGAAGTTCAGCTCAAGAAAGAAAGAGGCAGAGGGTGTGAGAAATGGAGGGAGATAGAATGAGAGGCCTTGGCTCAGAAGGCAACAAGATGCGCCCTGGCAAGACTGCACTTCTTGAAAGCGTGCACAGACACTCGGGTCTCTCTCTCCCTCTCTCTCTCTCTCCCACAAAGTAGAAAGCAGCTTTGCATAATGATAATAGTATGCTAGGGAGGGGGTAGGAGGAGTAAAGGGGCGTGGGGGAAGAGCACTATCACTATCCAACAGATGATAGAGGTCTTCTCTCTCACTCTCTGAAAGCCTAAGTTATTGTTGTGCTAATCATAACAAGAGTTACAGCTACAAAGGAAAAGGCAATAAAAATTGCTGGTCTTTCCCTCCTCCCTTACGGAGGAACATCACCCTGTGTGTGTGTGTGTGTGTGTGTGTGTGTGTGTGTGTGTGTGTGTGTGTGTGTGTGTGTGTGTGTGTGTGTGTGTGTGTGTGTGTGTGTGTGTGTGTGTGTGTGTGTGTGTGTGTGTGTGTGTGTGTGTGTGTGTTCTCCAACCACCACAGCCCCGAGATCACACAAACTCAACCCACCATCATGATCCCTGACTGGCACAGTACCCAACCAAGGCCCCCCTGCTATAATTACACCTTCCAATCCAGAGTGAGAGAGAAAGAGTCACCAACCAGGGTTTTAATTTGTAGTGAGCCAGGCTCATTAATGCTGTGGAATTTGGTGTGACACCACACCCAGCTTTGTCCATAGCAGCACTCTGCCATGTGGAACAGGTAGGAAGGGAGTAGTAGAGTAGCAGTCATGTAGATAGTCACAGGGAATAAGGACTGGAATTGGGCTGCTATCGAAAGTGACTAATAAGCCTGTGTTGTGACAACCTGTGCGTGTGTGTAGTCATAAACGGGGATAAGAGCTCCCGGGCTGTCAGGAGCTCAGGGTCTGGTCTTGTTAGAGCTGTGTGGGTAACCTTGATTCTGTACGTTTCCCATCGCTCCCATAGAGCTCTGCTTGATTGGGTTTTAACTTTTCAAACCACTATTTACAGTTTGGTGGATTATTAACCAGCCGAGGGAACCTCGCATTAAAAGAGCCCTTGTAAGTTATCTAACTGAAGCACACACACACACAAGGTTGATCGCCTCCTCCTGCAAATATTTTGCCAAGAAAACCACACTGAAACTCCACAGAGGGAACTATGTGAATGAGAACAAAACTCTGAAATCAAGTGTCGATGCAGGGGGCGGGACTTACTTTTCGGGGTTTTAATTTGTCCTGTAAGTCGAACTGGCCGATGCCTTTGTAGCTGACCCCGAGCCACCAGGGTATCCCCTGCTTGTCCTGTAGGGAGGAGTGGGAACACACACACACACACACACACACACACACACACACACACACACACACACACACACACACACACACACACACACACACACACACACACACACACACACACACACACACACACACACACACACACACACACACACACACACTTTTAAGAGGGTTTATTGCAAGGGGCTGGGGAACAGAAAATGGGGTTGTTTCCAAAGCAATTACCCCATTATGCTCTGAGCATGAGCAACACAAGGGGAGATCAAATGCGTTCAAGAAGCCTTAAAAAAGGCCCCGTGCAGCCAGGCGGAGTCATTTTTAATGCCTCTGTTTGATCTCGTCAGACACCGGGCTTTAATGAGTCCAGGTAAGGGAGAGTCAGGTTAGATGTGGTGACCAAGAAGACAAAGGAGGGGTTACCCTCAGCTGTGGCCAACTGAACTATAAACTGTAAACCTATGTTTGAAAGCCTTCCCATTAAGATGTCTTTCATCCTGGATCTGCCCTGTTTACATGTTATAAGAACAATCTAGATTAATTTGTTGTTTTGACGAGGGTAAGGGTTAGCTACGTTTAACAGTCACAAAATATTTCCGTTCACGTGTAGCTTTGATAACCATATGTCACCGGCTTAGACATGGACAGTTTTATCACACAATAAAACTGCAAACAAAAAATACACTGCAGGGCCCAGTGTGAGTGTTTGAGTACAATACTGTCAGCGTTTATGCATTGGTAACATGGGAGTAGACGAAGAGCACGGGGCATGTTGAAAGCTGCTAGAGCAAGGTTAAGCTACTGTATGACCCCGGCCGCCTCGCTCACCTTCACAGGGTAGTAATGGACTCCATACGTCGGCAGGGACTCCACCAGGGCCAGATACCTTCAGGAAGAATGGCAGACATTAGCGGCCATGCTGCCGGTCAAACACTTCATCACTGTCAGCCAGTGGCCATCACACGGCGGGCTGAGGGGGTTTTAAGCCACAGCCCATTCATAGAGTACAGCGGTTTTACAGTAGCCCGCCCATCAATTTGTTTCAGTGGCCGCACAAGAGACTGAGGGGAGAGGGGGGGGGGGGGGTACATTGATCGACTCGACCTCTGATGCTTCGAGTTACGGCTGCTTTGAGAGAAAGCACATGCATAACAGAGGACTGCACCTCTCCCCCCCCCCCACCCCAGCCCATTGGCTGACTGCCCAGTTTAAAAAGAGGCCTGTCCTAATTAATTAGACTTCCCAGCATAGTGGAGAGCGCCTTCTTCCTCTAGAGCATAGAGCAGCTGAAGAGGAAATAATAATCGCTATTGATAAAAGGTGAGTATTACATAGGAACAATAAGCAGGCACTCGGGAACAGGCTGGTCGATCACAATCCATTCTTACTCAAAAGCTGGAATGCAACTTTTGACTTACTGAACAATGGCCCCTCCTCTGCTCACTCCTTGCAGTTTCTTGTAATGTTCAATAACTCGGTCCTCGCTGCAATGGAAAAGATAAGACTTTTAAATGAATAATCCATCAAGGGCCTCGCCGCCCCCACAAAAAATGTGTGGGACGGGCCTCCCAAAACTCCACTCTGTCTGCTCATGCAGAAAATACATCCTGGCCCGCCGATGGCACTCACTGCCCTCTCCATCGCTCTCTGGCTCACTCTCTCTTTCGTGCTCACAGACACACAAACACACACACAGACAGACACACACAGTAATCGCTCCTTTTAACAGGGCTGCAGGGATTGCAGACTCACTGCAGCATGGGTGGTAGACCGTGAGGCAAAGCGCGTACACACACATGCGCACACACACACACACGCAAACACACATGCACACAAAAGGACATACTATAATAAACTGCCTATTGATTTGAAGTGTTGTGGTTTAACATGTTGCGATGGGCCTTAGACAAAGTTTAGGAATAATGTAAGAAGGGCAGGGGTAAGCGCAGAATATAGACAGATATTTTTCAGATGGGCAGGGTTTATGCACCTTCCTTATGTAGGCCAGGGCGTTGAGGGGCTAAACTTAATTATCAAAGCATGAGGGTTAATTAGACGCCCCACCAGAGACTAAACCCCTCTCGCCCTGCACACCTCACGGCCTGCAGCATCACAAATTGCTTTGTGCAACCAGGTGTTAACGACCATCAACGCCACTTAGTGCTTGGGGGTCTGTCAGGGGGTGTGGCAAGGGTGGTCTTGGGTGACCCAGGGGTATCTACGGGGGGGCCGTGTAATCCCAAGGATTAGTTGACCAACCCCCCCCCCCCCCACACCGATGCATGTGTTGGTCTGCTCCGAGGGGAGCAGATGGGGTGCATATGATGGGTCTCACCAGTAGGTCAGCGACGGGTGTTCCCTCAGGACTCTGGTGGGCAGGAGGGTGAGCTGCTTCAGGTCTTCCCTGGCGGTCTCAGAGCTGGAGAGGAACAGAGAGAAACAAGAACAATAAATGCATGCAGATGGACCAGGCGGTACCTTGAAGGCATTGTTGTGGATAAGAGCTGCAACTCATGTCCGTCTTAACGGCGCGTTGAGCTACAGTGAGTTACAGCGGGTCAGAAGGGTGCTATTGGTGTGGGCCGGGCAGCCTCCCAGCAGAGGGGCTCTGGGTTGTAACCTGTCTGGTTGACCTGGGGTGAAGTACGCAGGTCTCTCAAAGCTTTGCATCATCAATGCATGTCTTTGTCTGCGCATCCATGTATCTTGATTGCAAATCAAGGGGTAGATTAGTCTTTATGGTTGGGAATTTTTAACGCCCAGCCGAAAGGTTCTAGTTATAAACCCCAATGCCGCCTGTAGGTATCCCTTAGCAAGACGCCTAACCCCTACCAGTTAACAAAACACTATTCAATGTCAAGGCTCAATGAATTAATCAATTGTAGAAGGGTCCAACGGGGTAGAGTGATTGCTAGCATGTTATTGCTGTGTAATGACATGCGCCTCTACATACAAATACTCAAATTTCCCGCGAGGCCAAAGTCTCACGACGTGACAAGAAGAAACGTGTCGCAGCTAACCCCCAGCCAGCCTCCCACAGTGGAGAGCCCTCCCTCTAGGTCTCTGTGCTTTCACAGTGTGCTTTGAATTTATATGTCTTAATGCAAGACAGCCATAACTCACATGTAAAACGGAGGGAAAGGTGCAGCATCAGGCGATTTTTCTTTCCCCTTCCTCCTCTCTTATCTAGTAGACAACCGGTGCACATAAGTCTAGGTACGGGATCCACTCATGTGTTGCCAAAACTCATTTATCTTTTGACTCATGGCTCTTTGAAATGAGGTTGAAGAAGAAAGTGCTGTTCTTGAAGGTAGGTTCTCAGAAGGCTATGTACTTCAGTGTTATCTTATGTAAAGCCAGAGAGCCATAGTATGTTATTTTCCCAGTGCAGATTAAACAATGATTGAGCCAGATGTATGAACAAAGTTTAGCACTGAGCTTATGAACACAATAATAGGTCCAACACCCTGTGGTGAACTGTGTATGTGTGCGTGTGTGTGTGCGCGCCAGGGCCTGTGATAGTGAACTGTGAGTCTCTCTGACATGGTGGGTGTTGTGTTGTGTGTGTTAGAGGGAGAGGGAGAGAGGGAGATAGACAGAGGGAGAGGTAGTCTGACAGAGGGAGAGAGAGGGCATTATCTGGTTCTACGATTACTGCCAAACAACGGTTGACTATGGGGTCGTCGGAAGGTGCACCAGGGGCCTGAACAGACCCCATTGAGCAGCTCTTGGCAGACTGAGCTAGTGGTGAAAGGTACTGGACAAGTCCTGTATGATTCTCCAGTTGAGTTATAGGCCTCACAGACAGGACTCAAGCCTGTGGGCTAGATGAACCAGAATACACTTGATGTACTAGGTACTATGTGTAGTGCTATGTACTGCACGTGATGTACTATCATAAGGTACCGGTGAATGTTTTATCCATATCAACCCAGAGTGAATTCAAATACATGTCATTAAGGAGCCGATAGGGGCAGCTGGCTAAAAGGTGCCAGAAGGGAAGGCTAGTGCCGCTTTTCCACCGCACATGTAGCTCGACTCGACACGACACGACTCGACACGGTAGCAGCACGGGTCCTTTTCCACCGCAAATAGTACCTCCTGGACGTGGGCACGGTCGGCTGCGCGAAAGGGCCGTGACGTATTTTTGTACGCGACGCAAACAACACCTACGCAACCCACACATGGACAGAACCCACATAACAACAATGGAGGACATCGGTGCGATGGTATTCGTGTTCGTATTATTAGCTGGCATGTTGAAGAAGTTGAAGAAGTGGAATATGTTGGCTGCGGCGCTGCTATGGCTGTTACCAGCATGGTTGCCATGTCGCTCTCGTGACTTCGTCACACTCTCTGGCCAATCAGTGGCCGGCCGTCTGCCGACGTCACCTTTTAGCATCGGCTCAGCTCGCTTGGAACCTAGAGCAAGGCGGTACTAGAAAAAGCAGCCACTTCAGGTACCAGATACCATGTTTGAGTCGAGTCGTGTCGAGCTGGTACCATGCAGTGGAAAAGCGGCATAAGGAAATGGGGATCAAACCCAGTACCTTTCGGCAGGAGGTCGACTGCCCTAGCCATAAATAAAATAACTACCGTAAATCCTGTTGGGCCAATTGTCGTATGACCCAAACAGGACCTTCATGAAAGTGAAGGCAGGCAGTCTGCTTCACTCAGGGCCCTTGAAACTAATGGGATTTAACATCTGCTGATGTGGAAGCAAGGCTCATGACGATACAGTTATGGGAACCAGTTTACGGGACTAAATGGTTTGGAAGAAAAAAAAAAATATCCACAGGACCACTGCCCCTCCCCCGCACCCCGCGCCCCCCACCCCCAGTAGATACCTCTGTTGGGTTGAGTGGGTTCTGCTGCCATGGCATTTCACTGGCAGTTTGATGGTGTACGTTTTTATGGGGGGAGGGGGTGCAGGGGCCCGGCGTTGCCAGGGCAATGTGCTCCACAGCCGCCCTGTCAGCAGTCTGGAATTCATTAGGACGTCTGCTATCTCCCCGCCGCGTGGCGGGGCTCCTGCGCCAGGGAGCCGCCCCGCCCTGGGCCCTGGCATGGCCTGGGTGCCCACGTAGCGTGTGGGGGGCCGTTTGCATGCGTCAGCTGCTTCCAGCGGGCAGAGACGGGGTGGGTGGCTACTAGGTAGTGTAATGATTAAGAGGGAAGCTCTCCCAGGGTTCATTGAATAGAGGAAGTGGAAGTGAAGGCTGCCAGATACATCAGTCAGTGGACGCTACAGTCCTGCCCCTTATGTATATTATTTTGGGCCAGTCATCCACTGATTATTTTTCGATGCGAATCGGTACATCATTTCGTTGATTAAATGTCATCCATAATGGCAGAGTCCCGTAGCAGGGCCAAGTATTATTTCCTTAATTAGAGTAGTTTGTCCTGACGAGCAGTCAAGAAAACTATAAGCAATCGACGTTTGGTATTTAATTTGATTAAAAAAAAGGGGCTGTTCAGCACTAATGGAGAGACGCACCACTTTCATTTTCTTCATCAGCGTTAATGTCAAGCTATACAGTACAAACAGCAGTAAAACCCACCACGTGAACGGGTGACCATTAGCTTTATGTGTGTTCTAAAACCCGGTGCTAAGACCGTGTAATAACAGCACTATGGCTAAGGGCCTGACTCATCCCACCTAGACAACCAAAGCCCCGGCTGGACGGAAGGGAGGCCTGCATCCACTCCTCCACAACTTATCTCCCAGCGCTCCACCTTTCACCTCTCTCTGGCTCAGAGGAAACGCACATGCTGCACTACTAGCCCTCTGCTTCCGCAAGACAAAAGCTAAAGGAAGAAGTCTGATAGCATAATGTAGTAATGAACATACTCATGGGAACATTGTACGTTTTGAGAACTGTACGACTAAAAAAGATTGTAGTACTGTATTGTGCTACCACTGCTTTGTTACAACACTGAATGTCCAGGCAACATTGCCCTTATCCACAAAGAATTTCCACACCTAAATGACAATGTAAAAGGGTTCACAAAGCAGGGAAGGGTTTCAGAACATCCTGTTTTGAATCAGGATTAGTAGTCAAAAAAGATGATTCTGGTATCTCAGTAAGAAAGCAATAGGACTTGTAGTATGCATATCCATCCAGATGGATGAAATCTGGCAGATTATATGTTGGCAGCTTTTGCTTTATTGTGCTTTCATAGACGGGACAAAGTACAGCCCAACCCTACACCTACATACATGAACTTGCAGGGGTCACAACTGAAGTAACTCACACAGGCTACGCTTGAGGATTAAACGTTGCGGTATAAAAGCAGAAAACATATTGGTGCATGAAGGTTCTCTGAGCATCAGCGAGCAATCTGCAATCACTAATTACCACAAAAGCAGCCATGCTTGTAAAAGATTATAGGGTGACACAACAGAAATAGAAGCATTTCACTTTTTGGGGAGAGTGAGAGAAGAAAAGGGAGAGAGAGAGAGAGAGAGAGGCAGGAGAAGAAAAGGAAGAGAGTGAGTTGGAGTGACTGAGAATAAAAGAAGGTAGCATGGGTATTCAAACCATACATGTATAACTCCTAACTGAGCACTAAGCTTTGTGTTTGTGATAAAGCGCATAGGCCTTTTTGGGTACAATGGTGGCACCCGTGCTTTGTCGTTCAGTGAGGAAGGTGTTATGTTTACTGGACAGAGGCCGCGTTGGTCTGCGTCCTTCACTCCTCTGGACAACAAAGGTCCAACTAATAACTACACACTCTAATCACAAGGTCACGACTCTCTCTTATCGCTTAGAGCAATAAAATATAAATAAATATCTCTCCTGGTGACTTGATTAATGAGTCCCAGTAGTCCATGCAGAACCCCCAAAACATAGTACAACCACACACACACACACACACACACACACACACACACACACACACACACACACACACACACACACACACACACACACACACACACACACACACACACACACACACACACACACACACACACACACACACACACACACACATTTCCCAGCCCTCGAAAGCTTAACACACAACCATACGGACCTAAGCACACAAGTGGAAGAACGTAGGTATGTTGCCAAGAGAAAAACCCATAACACGTTGATAGCACCAGACCACCGAGGCTTCGGTTCAATGTCACTCTAGCACAACACAGAGACAATGATTAACCTAAGGGAAGTTCAACTTAAAGCTTAACCTATGAAGCTGAACATTACCGATTAGCCCAGCTATGGCTTGAAACCTTACACTGAGCAAACAGTTCAGCATAAAAAACTATTTTCTTCCACTGCCATTATTTCTAAACAAAAACATTGGAAACGTATTACGTGGTTCAGATTGAGCCACTATAAACACATATAAACTATAAACAACGAGTCACAGTTTGAGAGTTAAGAGAGGACAGACGATGCTTACCTTGTGTGTTCTCCTTTGGCTTCCTACGAAAAGAAAGTCCCACAATGAGTCAAGTGGGACGACAGCGTCACGCATCAACCCTTTCAAACTAAAACTAAAACAACGCTCGCCGACTACGACAAGCTCGTCCTAATATCATGTAATGGGCTACTAAATGTTTAACCAGTGGGTTCAATGGATAAGAAATAACGAACCACACTGATTTAACAATAGCGGGACCGGACTGTCCCGTGGACGTCTGCTTTCAAATGGCTCGACCGTGCGCGTGGGTTCACGATTACGCCGTTTCCACTCGCGCCACGTCTCGTGTACTTACTTGCAACGCCAATGCCGCTAATTTGAAAACGTGTTCGCTCTCCACTTCAATGGTTTCCTGGCGTAGAAAGAGAGAGACGGTAGGTGGAAAATCAGGCTTAGCACATCGGAAACACTTGACTTGAGAGAAATCTTCTCAGCCCCGCCGTACCTCGTCCCACTGTTACCGACTGAACCATTGTCGTTGACATTGAGGTTGCGGTTAAAAATGCTGAATAATTAAATGTGTAAAGGTACGTTTAGGTAATCCTCCATATAGCAGTAAACTATTAAAATAACAATGTTTAGTTTGTTTAGTGCAAAACCAAAGTTTGGTCGGACGTTATAGATTAAACTACACCACACCCCTTTTTGAAAATGGTACATTCTGAGAGCAGGTTCAACAATCTCCCGTCTCCCGTGGAGACAAGTCTGCCACCCCGCGAAAAGTCTGCATTGCCACATACTACAAAGACTTGCCTGACCGCGTGCAGTCTAGAAACACACAATTAATTACTAATAGCGATGAAAACAAACGTTTAAAAGGGGAACGGTTTTATAATTTAAAAAGGACTTCAAGGTCCTATTGACACGAACGTTCACAGCTAAGACCCTGTTTAGGCGTTCATATAAAACAAATCGGTTGGTAGCCTACCACGCCTCCTTTGCTCCATGTAATACTTGAATTACACATTTTCAGAGGGTTGTGTGTGACTGAGTGAGTGAGTGAGTGAGTGAGTGAGTGAGTGAGGATTACTGTACATAAAATGAAGGATGACTGACCAAGCATAAAATAACCTCTGCGTTCAATATTTTCTTACAAATGCACTTCACCTCCCCACATGTGCCCTTCAAATAAATACTATTACGTGTAACCTGATAAGCTAGTAATGAATCGATAAGTACAGTTTATTTTATCACACAGTGGATTCAGATGTATTGGGAGCTCTCGAGCAACTGAAACATATAGTACAATATTTTCTAAAGAACATAATATGAACATAATAATATTTAAAAGACGCTCAAAGACTTACATTACACACAGCAGATTTTGCATTCAGATAGAATAGCTCCACCGTTGTATTGTCTTTCAAGAATGTAATCTTCTCGATGTACAATCTGTCAACAAAAAATAAACTTCAAATCTAAGCCTGTGTTGATAGAGCATCGTAAGCCAATTATAGCCTTGTGAAGATAACTAAAACATTGTTGATTGCTGCCACCTTCTGGACACGACTTACTATTGCCCCAGCAATTTCCCTATCAAATCATGACAGTTACCATTTCAAAAGTAAAAGAAAACTTCTAGGCATTCATCCACTTATTTTTAACCATATCGTATTATTGATTTATTCAGTTAGAAGGTTGTATGATTGTAAACAAAACGGGTATTTCAAGAGAGTGGCATTATTTTACTATAGGGCGGGTACATTAGAATGCATTGTGAGAGATTTTGTGGATTTTGAGAGGACTCAAGGGAGTAGTAATATTGTAAAATGCTAAATCACAATAAATGGCCTATGGCCTATGCTAATGAAACACTGTGGCAGTGTCAAACACAACAATTTTTCCTCATAATGGCAATTCATTTCACGATGCATTACTAAAACATGACCAACAAAAAAATTACTGCCAACATAATAGACAATCCCGATGCCCATATGCTTCCAAAATGGCGGTAGGCATTGTAATTTGACACTGTGATGCACAAACCCCATACTCCTGCTGTTAGAGACCTTACCTGACCAGGAAGCGCAGTTCCAAAGGGCCACTCTTCTTGTTAAAGTCATGGTCAAGGACTCTACGTTCAAACTGCAGCCAGTTGTTCTGACCACTGAGGAGAGATAGTCAAGTTATCGTGATGTCGATGTCTATGGACATTATTCCCCCACTCTGCAAGCATTTACAACCAAGATGGTAGCTCGTGGCATGCAGCCAATTGTCTTCTACCAAGCCTATATCCTCTATTGTACATTATTAATTAGCATGAAGTAGGCCTGACCATTTTGAAACAGGGTTTGAAAGGATGTGTAATAGTAAGTCTATCAACACAAACTATGACACAGCAAGGCTGCAAATATGCCACGATAACTAACTTGCTGTCCGATGTTAGCGTGTAAAGCAGACTATAAATGCACTTACGTGTCGTCGATGAAGCTTAACCCAAAGTACTCCTTTTCTTTGAGGTTAAAATGTGAAGACACCAAATCTAGAAGCTCGCGGGACAGGAGCTTGGGCTGGAAAAAGACGAAAAAAAGGATTTTAAAAGAATTATGTGTCGATCCTATCGACCACGTCTTCACATGTACAGTGTAACCTGCTATGCAACCAAACATCATTCCTACCCTGAAATGACTCTGATGCATCACAGACATATAACAGCCTGACCAATAGGAAGTAGAATGCAGGTGCGGTCTCCTACCTGTACCAGCAGCTCCAGGTTCCTGTCGTCCAGCAGGTGGATCTGGCACAGGCGGCCTTCCGTCATCTGCAGAAAAATACGCTTTCATTAGGGTTTTGAGCTACAGAAGCCCCTGTGGCTCCTCTCTGATAGGGCTGAGGGTGCACTCACACAGGGGGGGCATCTGTACCGTGCCCGAGTACGTTTGCCCCCTAAAGTCTACATCGTTTGGCTAGTGTGAGCCGCTGCACGCGTACTCAAGTACAGTTCAATTCCTGGCCTCAGCACACTTCGGAGAGTTGTGCTCATGCCACGGGGTACAGATACTGATGAGCAGACACGTGCATACGCATACGTATGTACAAGAGGCAACCGTACTCAGGCCCAGTTGAGATTGCCTTGGGTGAGCTCAGGTCAGCGGCACAGTGGGGGGGGGGGGGGGGGGGTAAATCGTACTTGAGTACGGTACAGGGCAACTTTGCCTAGTGGGTGGTGTCCCAGAATGTCAGCCTGTGAAGCCGCTTTGAGAGTGTACCCCTGGTTTGTTGGGTGCTTACGTATCATTCGGCTCAGAAGAGTGACTGGTTGAAGTAATTGGAATACCTTGTGATTTCATGGGGATATTTTCCAACAACATTTTGTTTTATCTTAACAATAACGCACACATCATGTCAAACTCATTGATTTTCATCACTAACTTTTTTTTCTTTAAATAGGATAAGCAGACAGATAACGAAAAGTGTCTTAGTGTCTTCTCATAAAACAAATTAAAAAACTCAAGGACTGCTTTGATGAGATTCCTAATTGATTAAACTATCAGAAAGAAAATCAACACATTTTTCTCCCATTCTCAGTAAAAAAGGAAAAACTCGGAAAACCTTGAGAGTGCTGTACAGCCTGGCCTAACAGGTGACTGAGTGCTTGCCGGCCCGGCACGGGAAGAGACATCAGGAACATCCACTACCATCTGTGAGAGTGGAAACCACATGGTGTGCGTGTACCACCGCGGCGGCCTGCCCGGTGCCTCTGTGGTCGTGGAAACAGGGCTGGGTGTTGACGCCAAGCGCAACCGCAGGACGGGTGGGCCTCAATCAAAGGTCTGGTGTTAAGGGCTGCCCCGCCACGACACATTGGCCCATAAAACAACAACAGAGCTGGCCGTCGTTTTTATAGACATGACTAACTTTTTCATTTTTTTGTACAAAGGTCTCTACGTTTGTTCCATGAATTACTCCTCAGACAACGGAAAGTCTGAGGGCTTGTTTTAGTCTCCGCCGCACTGACTTGGTATATGGTTTTAACTTCTTTGACATCTGTGAATCGCATAATTTCTACATCCTATGTCGACCATACTGACTCAATGTCCCAGGTATTTTTCCCATATGTATATGTTCCTAAAAGGACATGAAAGCACCATATCTCCATAGTAACAGTGGGTACATAATAAACCATATAGCATAAGATTGCAGATTGGGCCCAAATCCGAATCCGTTGAATGAATGAATATTCAAAAGAGGGAAGAATAACTGAACCAACGGACAAAGAGCTGAATTCTGAGTGGATGGTTAAATCAAATAATTGTTACTGCGGTCGGTTAGAGAAGAACCATTGTCCCAGCATGAATCAGTCACCCCTAGTGTCTCTTACAAGGTATTGTGTCCAAGGCTCTTTGCACAATACTCGTTTGGATCAATTAATCAATGCCTCTTTGTTTAATGTCTCGGTGACATCACAACCATACCACAACACGAAAGGCTCGTTAGATCCTCTGGATGAGTCAAATATTTATTTAATCAGCACTCATTTACCTTTTTAGCATTTCATTCAAAAAACAGAACTATGTTTTTAAAATCCTGGAAACCAAAGCTATAGTGCTGATCTGGCCAACTGGCTCTAGAAGTGAAGCGCCGTCGCTGGGCCCAGCCGTGGTTTGAAGAGGGCAGGGCTTCCTTGGAGAGCAGGTCATGGTGTTAAAAAAGGGAGGTCAACGCTAAGTCCTGACCATGATTGGGGAGGTCCTGCCCTTTCCCTGAAAATCCCTCACCATTACTTGACTGGCTTCTCTGATGCTACCGCCTTCACATGACCCCCCCCCCCCACCCCTGACCCCCCCCCCCCCCCCCCCCCCCCCAAGCCTTCACTTTGACCCACAGAGGGGTCAGGGGACCCAGCCTATACGGATACCACAAACCCTTCAGCTAAACCTCCCCTTCCACCTCCCCAGCCTCCATCCCAACCAACATTTTGGGTTCTATGATTAATTTTTCACATTACCGTCACCAGAGGCTAAAGACAGAAAGTGTTCAAAAGTGGAAGAAGAACAGCCACAGAGGGATTCTGGGAAATAGTGTGAGGCAACCTTTTCTGATGCATGACAAGTCTAACCTCTGCATGTAGGCGTCATTGAGCAAGATGCCTTATACAGGTAGACAATGAACATTGAGCTTCAAACCGAGAAACCTTCACCAGAATGGAAAATAAATAACCTAAACAACTGGACCCTCCTGTTCCGTAAAACTGATCAGGTCTTCCACAGTGAGCAGCATTTCAAAGGCCCCTTCCAGCTGGACACTGATCAAACGGTCGGACATGCCTCTCTCTAATCAGCTCCATATGTGCTCTCAGACCCTTGTTAAAAATACACACAGACACCCACACGTGCACCCACACCTGCCCTTAGTGCTGACCGAGTCAGCACTAAATCACACATTGTCAACTTCAACTTGACTTGAAAGGGGGAATCCAAACTAAATGAATATTTTGAACGTTAAAAAAAACCCAACCCAACACATCTGGCAACGAGCAAGTACCAATCGTCGCAGTCAGTCAAACAAATCAAAACCACCCCCCCCCCCCCCCCCCATCCAACCCCAACAAGCAAGCAATCCTCATCCTCATCTCTGATCAATCGGTTTAGCGTCGGCCCCACCTGGTAGCATCCTCCGACCTGGAGCCAGGCGTCCATCAGCTGTCGGCAAGGGACCACGACCCCCCGCTGGTACCACCTCTTCAGGCTCTGCTGGGCCAGGGACCAGGCTAGCTGGCCGCTAGACGCCACCAGGTCTTCCACCCCAGACATGATGCGCACTGCCAGGGCCGGCAGTGCCTTCCTCCCTCTGCTCGCCAGCCTTCCTACCGACCGCCGACCGACGGAAACTGAAGCTGCACCTTGAAGCTCGGATTGCCCACCGTTTAGCAGAGGTGACGACCGGTGATGCTGGTGTAAAAGGGCTCCAATGTGCCTCCCCGACCTCGGCCCTTGTGAGTGAACACAGCCGTCCTCTGCTGCGCCTTTCTCTGAGCACCACAGCCTCTCACTGGAGGCTGTTGTGTGCTTGTGTTTTAATGGCAAAGACCATAGAAAAAAAACAGAACGTTCCACTGTGACCCTCAGATGAGGTCATTTTCCCAGAGAAGCGGAGGTCTGGAGAGCTGGTGTGTGGATGGGTGTGTGTGTGGGTGGGTGTCAGACTTGGCCCTCATCACCACGCAGCCTCAGTGGATGCAGGTGTAGTTCAAGGGACCAGGATCGGAGCATACAGGGAACTCACTGAGTCCCTCTTGTATACAAACACAGGCAACACCCAGGCTGACCAGGGGAACTGGCTGGGGTGTGACTCATTCTCGACCACAAACCGTTGTAGTGGTTGTGTTTATTTTAGTGCTTTGGTGGAAATGTGCTTGCCATTGCTATTTATTTTTTGGTGTGTTTGTTTGTTTGTTTTTATTGAGGGGGGGGGGGGGGGGGTAATATATTCTTAGAACGCTTTCTAGAGTTTTTCATTAAGAAAGCATGTAGCATAGCCTCGGAATGATTAAATCCCCTTTATTACTTTTTATTGCTGTATCTCGGCATCATACAATGTTCATTTTGCCTGGGGGGACGGCCCATCAGTCATTTTCTCAGCAGCTAGGTTGTTATTTCCGGCTCAAGTTAACTACTGTGGAAAATAATAATAATTGCTCATCGTTGCATAGGGACAGGTGATATATGTGCCTGGGGATAATTCTTGGTGAGAGCAACGTAACCACACCCACTGACCTTTCCTACGGGAAGCCCCTTTGGCCTCCAGTAAATATCCCTATATGGTTGCACTGCATAAGCATCCTGGGATGCTTTCTCAGTAAAACTCACTCTTCCTCAGTAAAACGAGCGAGACAAGACAAAATACGCACCGGGCTCAGAGGGCTGCCCTGGTCGTCTACAGGGCGCTGCGTGTCATCTGGAAGCCATATCCTGCTGTTTGTTTGTGTGACCCGTCAAACACACAAACAGTTTCCTGGAATCCTTGACAACAACAGTCGGCAAACAGGGGTAGAAGCAGAGGGACCTCTGCTTTCACTAAACATACCATGTTAATTTACCATTAAATCACTAACTAGAGACACTTTAATCTAAAGCTAATTACAGTGAATTGAATTCAGATAAATGACATTAGCTGGTCTATAATAGGCTGTAACCATTGGGGGATCGAACCCAGGACCTTTTGGCTGCGAGATCAAACCCCCTAGCCATGACTGACTATGCTGCCACTGCATCTGTACAGCAAAGGTGACAGCTTTTGCTGTATGTCTGCTTTTCCTGTGGGACTAGGATGGTCTCCTTTGAACATTGGCAGCTGCAGAAGATTTGAAATGAAACCATGAGCAATTAACATACATTATGCAAATGTGTTTATGTGTTGATTCCTTTTAGACCTTGAGTCATGTACTGTATGAAACGGTTATTTCTCTATGGAGCCTTACACCAGCCTTTCTCATAGGTTAATAAGACAGAATATATGTAGAGCTTTGGTTCAATCAGTCTTCAGAGGGATGTATATCTATATGTTGTATTCCCAGGAGACCCAGCTCCATGGCCCAGTGACATGGGGCCAGTGACATGAGGCCCCGGCCCACGGTTTGAGAAAACTCTGCCTTGAATGACCTTGTGTCTAGAACCTTGTGCAGAACACATTTTGAAAAGGAACTTTGTAGTACAGGGATGACAGCGCAAAATAAATTGCAGACATCTCATTGGACACAGTCGTCGATCCGAAGTGCAAACATGCATGTTTATGGTATAATTTTATCAAAAAGCATTCAGCAAATGGATAGGGCAACATCACCCAGCACTAATGCTATAACATTCGCATAATGTCACCGCAGGAAGTGGATGAATCCATTTCTGGAGGTTCAATTTCATTTGGCATCCATATTTAGACCGGCCGCGCAGCCGAGACCGTGAGTGAACAGAATCAATTAGGACAAAGACGAGAGGCACGTGTACGCCGGACACAGCTGTCCTGAGTGACAACAGCCGTGACGACAGCAGATGTGTCGGGCACAAGTAATTCTTTATCCACCACACGCGCGTCGCGTGTTCCGCTAAAATTCAGTTAGTGGTTGCGATTGGCGAAACAAATGCTCAGAGAGCAATATTCATTCCAAATCGCCACAGGATTCGATTTTAAAGACCACTGTTGTCCTGGTTCCAAATTTAGCATGCTATCATTAAAAGGATAAATTTAATTGCTAATGCTAAATGAGTTCAAAACAGGATCTGTTTTCCTGAGGCAATTTGAAGGCAAATAGAGAGCCTATAGCCTACACAAGCCTTTCTATATATTTTTTGTAAATGTAACACATTTGTTCCTCAATAAAAAACATTTTGCGGCCATTTGCAGCAACCCCTTGTCAAGGAAATTGCAGTGGAACCACTCTGAGCTCTCCGTCTCTGTCCCCAGCCTGGCACCACAGCAGTAAACAGCATGACCTCAGGCTTCAGTCTGTCAAGCCCAACTCAAATGTCTCAAACATGCTGATGACTGTGCAGCTTACATCCTGAACGACGTGTTGTTGCACATTTTTGCTACCCCAAGACGCAATAATGCATCGAGATACATTCCAAGTCAGGCAGCACACATCGATTGTTGCGCTTGTCAACTCTGCTATTATGTTCCCGTCGTTCTGATTTGCTGCAGTTCTTATTCACGGCCAGCAGATGGAGAACTTATACCGTCCATATTTCTTGGCACACTAGCAGAGAACTTAGCCAATGCATTTATCTCGCGTAGTCTCAAATGTGTCATTACTGGCCTAGCTGCGATTCCCCTCTTTA
>NC_082394.1:17834927-17876186 GCF_031168955.1 Gadus macrocephalus
GAATAAAATCTGCTTTAGGCGCAACCACATCATCTTAAGCTAAAACCACGAGGCGTCTCAATCACAGCCAATTACTGCCATGTGATGAAGCTCCGTGCCGCCGAATGAATGGAGAGACACACAAAGCTTTTTCCTTTCTCATTTTGGGTGGTAATATACAGTCAGGCTCTGCTTTGTGTGGCCTGCCAGGGGTCGGGGGGGCTACTGCAGTATAAAAGAGGCTAAAGGGGGTGGGGGAAGAGACCTTGAGGGGCTTAGTCGGCCACCACTGGACCCATTGACTTGTCCCGATTGTGGCTCAGGATTTGGGGCGCCCTTTATCTGTGATACAGGACAGCACTGAGACCAACGCTGGAGCTGTGAGAGGCCATGGCTATCTCTCTCTCTGTGTGTGTGTGTGTGTGTGTGTGTGTGTGTGTGTGTGTGTGTGTGTGTGTGTGTGTGTGTGTGTGTGTGTGTGTGTGTGTGTGTGTGTGTGTGTGTGTGTGTGTGTGTGTGTGTGTGTGTGTGTGTGTGTGTGTGTGTGAACCAGATGCTCTGAAGAGGGGGGAGGTGGAGGACAGCAAGGGGGGGGGGTAGTAACAGAGGCCACCGTGTTGGCCCGCATGCAGTCTGCCGTGTCAGAATATGCCCCCCCACCCCCCCACCTCCCTGGGGGACGGAGGGCGCCCGGATCAGGGGTGGAGGCTGTTCCACCACCACCAGAAGGCAGAGGAGACAGTAGGCCCGGGCCACTGGTGTTGAATATCATCAACAAGAGAATGCCTGAATATGAATGGCTTGGTTTTAGCAGCACCACAGGGCAGCAGAGAGAGACAAAGGACGAGGGAGAATGAGATGATGTGAGAAAGAGAGGGAGAGAGGGAGGGAGTGAGTGAGTGAGTGAGTGAGTGAGTGAGTGAGTGAGTGAGTGAGTGAGTGAGTGAGTGAGTGAGTGAGTGAGTGAGTGAGTGAGTGAGTGAGTGAGTGAGTGAGTGAGGGAGGGAGGGAGGGAGGGAGGGAGTGATGGGGAAGAAGCAGCACACAGATCATCGGTAATGAGCCTTTAGGGGGGAAATGAAAGAGACCTGAATGGATTGAAAAAATACGAATAGCGTGACCTCAAAGTGTTGGTTTTCTGGTTCATGCATCATAGTTTAATGTCTTCATTAAGAAGGCTCTTTTAATGGGAGACTAATGGAACGCAGTCGGATCCATAAAGTGGAGCATATCACTTGGTAATCGGTCGTAACGTTTCCTTTTTTTGGTTGGCACTATGTTCAACCCCCCCCATGCTGATTCCATTGTTTGTTTCAGGACCGGCCAATGTAGCTGACATGACATTGGCCATATATCTATAAATATGGAGAAATTACAAGCCGGTAGCACAGACGACATAAACGCATTACGTCCAATTCCGTGTTGAATGTGTGCCAAGCAACCCTCTGAGGCTGGGATAAGGGTCAGCGTCTGTATGACAACACCGCCGAGCACAGCGGCGGCAGCACAAAGCCCCCTCAAATATCACTATGCGTTACCATATTTATGTGGTAACGCATAGTGTGATAGTCATCAGTCAAAATCACAATAACCAATTTTTGGAACCATGAACCGAAACATTGTGTTTAGTGCTGCGGCCATTGTTAAATATTTATTAACCCATGGCAAGGCAAGGGTCTAGAGTCGCAGCCCTGCTGAACCCCATGGGGAGATACAGGGAAGCAGGCCCACAGCACAGGGCATGGGACAAACCTACCCTTTGAAAAACACTGATTTGAACATTTGTTCTTATTCACACAGATATATTGGCCACTGATGTGCTGATATTCACCGTTTACAATAACTGTGCCCCCTTCCTGTTCAGACACATTTCCAGAAGAACTGGCCCGGGTCTCGCCAATCACAACCGTTGGTCAAATATGTGGCGGGTTTGATACAATGACTTTGTTGCAGGTCTATCAAATGGCTTTTTGGTCTGTGCCCATTAATAACGCTCTTCGAAAATCAAAGGATCCAGACTAATACCCATTTGCGAATGCGTGTGGTATTCAAAGGTTGATAGCTTGGTGTGTCATCTATAAATAAATAGTCAGAACTACTAAGCATGTACTGCATCACTGCAGCAACAGCGGAAGCTATTATGAGGATATAATGACTAATTAGCGGGTTTGGGGGTTGTGATTAGTGATGATGACATCATGAGACCCTCTGGCTTATCGCAGCAAATCTAATTGACTAACTACCTAATAGGATCCCTGCTACGGCTCTCACTGCCCAATCACAACACTAATTTAGGACTGTTGTTCCTTACAGACCCTTGTTCTATGAAATGTTGTCGTTTAGATTATTGTTGCACAGAGACATATGTGAATCCACCTGACAAATGTGTGTCCCTCCATGGTGGTCTGAAACCCCACTCCGTTTCTCACAATTTGTTTCTGAAAGCGGAAATTAAGCTTGAATTGGAATTGAAACGTTTGGCCCGAAAGAGCCAGTGCTTTACCACTGCTGCAGTGATAACTGTAATAAAGCTCAGTTTAAGTCCCCCGTAACATTAACAATGCTATCTCTTTTTAGCAAGAGGTAACGGCTTTACTACACCTCGGCGCTTAAATTCACACCTCAGAGTACAAAGTCTAAAACCAAGCCCTTCCATCTAATAATCTTTCTCTAGAAGACGACGCAGCCCTGGCCTGTGCCCTTAGCTTGCCATATTACCTTACCGGTATTCCCTTACAACCAAGGGTGGTCTGCACCCGTCACAACCTGGAAGGGTGCCTACTTAGGGAGTGCACGGCGCATGTTGCCACTGTATCCCCTTTCTCTCAGTATCCAGGTCATGTTAACACCGGCCCGCAATCATCGGTTTATCATCCACTAGCGCGATACGACAGCCCCCAGGGCATGGGAAGCATGCGAGAGGCTGCGAATGTTGCTGATGGCTATCTTTAGTTGTTGTCTTTATAAAGGCCCACCAGGGGCCCAGCCTCTGTGAACGTGGCAGCGGCTACTCTGCACGCCGTGTGTATGGGGTTGTACTCACAACAATGGACTGTACTGGGTGAAAGGCTACGGCAAACACTCCTGCTCATAGGATATCCCCTGTGCTCAGCCCATACAGGAAGCAGCCTATGAACAGTGTGTAATTAAAAATAACAATCGCTCTTATGACGAATATCCCCATTGACTTTAAGGCCGTTTAGCCCTTGACAGACTCCCTGCTTCCTACTGTATCATCAAAGGACCAGACCACCCCGCCTGTCCCCTCCCTGTCACTGTCCTCCCACTGGGAGCCCGCCAGGCTCTGTGCCCCCCCCCCCCCCCCTCCCACAGTAAGGCCCTGTCTCCATCTCCCAGCTCTGGGAGGCAGGAGGGCTCCTCTCTGTTCAGGGTCACCGGCCAGGTGATGAAGACCACCCCTCCCAGCACACACGCTCACCACCCGGGGGGCTGCAGGGTGACTCCTCACTGCAGCGCAGCTGAGGAGTTTATAGGCCGACCGCCCAGTGGTGGTCAGGTGAAGGAGCCCTGTGAGTGCGAGCAAGGGGGGGGGGGGGGGGGGAGGGTTATGTATTATCTCGGTAGTGGTGGGGTAGGTTTGAGTGAAGGGTGGAAGGGGGAGGTCGGATTAACCCGGTTAAAGAAGAGGCTCATGTGACACTATTAACACTAAATCCTAAGCTTCTCAGAGAGAGAGAGAGAGCGAGAGAGAGAGAGATACTACAGATCCCCCAACATAGTATCAGCACGGCAAGAAAGCAAACTCTTATTCTGGCTTGAGAAGAAAGGAGGTGTATACATGGACAGGAGCTCTTCTCTCCATACCACTCTCCCTCTCCCTCTCCCTCGTCCTCCTCCACCCCCCCCCCCTGCGGGAAGCTTCCGTGTGAGTCGCGGTGATCTTTAGTGGTGAGCGTTTATTGACCCGGGTCGGGGTGCCGCCTTGGGGTACGTGTGTTCAGGGAGCACGTAGCGCGTATTTTGTGTACGTCTTCATTGGCCCCCGACAGGGGTGATAATGACAGGGCCAGGCCCACCACTCCCGCTCCATCCGTCGATGAGCACTTCCCACCCCTGTTCGGAGTCTCTTATTGGCCATTACCATTTAGCATCTCCAACACCCCCTCCCTCTCAATAATAATTACCCAGAGTACTGACTCTACGGGTGCTCTCGCTCTCTGTGTGTGTGTGTGTGTGTGTGTGTGTGTGTGTGTGTGTGTGTGTGTGTGTGTGTGTGTGTGTGTGTGTGTGTGTGTGTGTGTGTGTGTGTGTGTGTGTGTGTGTGTGTGTGTGTGTGTGTGTGTGTGATGGCGTGAAAGTCAGAGAGCGGTGAATGGGTTGAGAGAAGCAGCATGATTACAGGAAGAATCACTCTACCCCCCCCCCCCCCCGATTCTACAAACCCCAAAGCAAAGACCCCACTTATAACAAAAAACACTATACACACCCACACACAAAACCCACAGCTGAGAGAAAGAGAGCGATAGACAGAGGGCTAGGGAGACAGGGAGAGAGAGAGAGAGAGACATAGATGTCAGAGGGCTTTGTATTGTTGCTATTTCCATTTTCCCTGCCTCAGAGCTATACTATGCTTGTCTGAGAACAAGACAAGAGAGATCAGTGCCCTCTTATGAGATGTGCCTACGGCTATGGTGTTGTTCATCTACAGGGAACCACAGCAGGCCTGCACAGGTTCATGTCTCTCCCTCCACACCAACAACAACAAAAGCCTGGAGCAATGGGAACCACTAAGGGAGCAATGGGTCCACTCGGAACCAGACTGGGATTAATATAGCAGATAGAGATGCATGGAAACAACACAGTACAGAGTACAGTACAGACAGCTGTTTTGCTTTGGGAGACAGCACAGCTCCTGGCTCACGGAGCAACAGACATCGGAACCTACTGCCAAGGACCATTTCATCTGTACGAGATAACACACAGGGCCTGAAACCAATGCTGGGCTGGATTGGTAGGTTTTTGAACGACAAACTAAACAAAGTCTACTCACTAAAGAATAATGAGGAGCTTTCCAATTTCCAAGTTGCCGCTCTAAACAAATACATTCCGGCTGTATTTTACACAATCCCCCTGAGGGCACTACTTCTTCTACTACTACTACTACTACTACTACTACTACTACTACTACTACTACTACTACTACTACTACTACTACTACTACAACTACACCATTATGAAGTGGCCCCAATCGATGACAGCTAGGAACTGTACAGCTAGGAAATCCATAAATCCATGATTGTGTATGTTCCCTCCATAAATCCAGAGTGTGTGTGTGTGTGTTACGAACTGCCTGGGATTGCCTCTCTGTCTATTAAAAGACTGAAGTATATTGCAGTGGCTTAATGCAGTCTCTTTGGTCTTAAATGAAATGGAAATGGCGTCCCAAAGGAATTGCTTGGAGAGCCTCCTCAGACTGAATGAGAGTGCGCATCCCAGGAATTTGTTACTCAAATGCGCTGGTCAGCGTTGAATATAAATGCTGCTATGGGCAACCAGAGAACCAAAATAGGTATTTGAATATTGAAATCCGTCACACAAATAACAGGGTCAATGCAACCTTGCAATCCGACCCAAAACTGAATTGAATTAGTCATAAAATACAGAGAAATGTTCAGAACCATGCCTTAATTATATAGTATGATAACTCTGAACTCGTTAAACCAGCATGTTTTTTGTATTGTATAACGGACCTCCACTACAAAACATGTATTCATGGAAGTTGCAATTTCTGGGGCTTTCCAAATCCAAATCCAGAGTAAATCCTCCAAAGGGCACACCATGGCCGTGGGATATCGCAGGATATGTCTGCAACACTGTAAAATGCGCTGTGAAAAATGTAAGGTACCGACTGTTTTCATGCAGGACATCCTGTCTGAGAGAACAAAGACGGTCGTGAGAGAAGGAACAGGCTGGGAGATGGACGGCCTGGGCTCCACAGCCAACGAGGAGCAGATTCCTGTTGACATGACTTGCGTCGTTATGAACCTTGCTTTCACCACACGCCTATCCCTAATGGATCGAACAAGGCCGAATTAGAGCTATCCGATGAACCGGCAGTCCAGTTGATGGTCATAACATTGACCCCCTTTCCCCCCCATCATCCCCCTCAACAACAAATACTGATTACTCATTACTGTGCACCGTCCTACTCTATTGCTTAATATCTGACGGACCCGGTTGTCATCTTTGGAAAACCTTATTGCGCTGTGATACTTTGATGGCGGATACTGCAATATGTCTGTGCTGTTTTAATCTTTATCACCCTTTACCTCAGATGCCCCGCTTCAGAATGAGGAACTGCATTGATTGATGCAGCTGCTAAGCACATCAACTACAGTTGACCCACAAACAACTATTGAACGACAATGTGCCATTGCTCACGTCAAACGGTCTAACCAGAAAACAACCAAGTAGCTCTCAGAGCAAACGCTTTATCAGAAAACAGCAAAATGCTTTTGTTGATCTATTTTTAACTCACGTGTAGACTACATGAAAACCGATGGGTGAACAAAGAGAATAATCGTAGTCAGATCTTTGTATGTGCTCTCTTTGTACTTGATAAAGAGTTTCACCTGTAGTCTGTGCAGAGGTGCATCCTGCTGTCCAAACCTGCCTAGCAGGTACACTAGTTTCTGGCCAAGTATCATATGACTGCTGATCCTCTTTTGCATTGAGGGCACTTAAACCAATACATGTGGGAAGAAATTAGTAAAACACAAACACACACACGAAAAATGCTTATTTGACTTTTTGTTTAAGGACAAAGCGAGGGACGACATGGGAGTGGGAACATATGAGGATGGCCGTTCACAGGTTGTCAGGAGGCCTCGTAACCGCTCTGCTGGTACCACAGTTTGGAAACGGAAGCATGTTGGAGATATTTTCTAAATTAATGGTATGTGTATAGAGTGAATGAATTCACACCGATTGATAGCGAGCATCTGCCTCTGCCGGCTACCCAAACAGTGTCGGAATGTTCTCTGACAATTGATAGTTTGATTGAATTGAAAGCGCTGACCCCATTAAAGCGAATGAATGTCCCAGACTAAGTACAGGACAATGTCCCGCTGCCTTTGCAATTTTATACATGCGTCACTTTGGGTTTCTAAGTGAGAGGGTGAGAGAGTCAGTGAGTCAGTGACTGAGTGAGTCAGTGATTACACCACATGCCAAATACTTTTCTTATTGTTCTATGACAAATTCATTGGCAAAGATAGTTTATAATCCAGTTTTGCTTTGCCATCCCAATTTACGGAAAAAATAATTACACCTGACAAGAGATTTACTCCAGCCACAAGTTGTTGATACATACTTTATATATACCTGGGAAACCCCTTTTGTTTGTTTTCTGGTCTGGTGTGAACGAGATCGAGTCTGGCCTAGTTCTTCAACCCCTATGTTTATGGTCAAGAGTGACACAAGACCCATGCAGGATGTCACATGCCTGCCCTCTCTCCCATTGTTTCTTGAGGACAGGAAACAGGATATTCACACAGGCTGTGGAGCAGAAACCAAGAGCACCTTTAAAAAAGAAAAGGGGAAAAAAAGCGGTCTGCATTTCTGTCAACCTACTAGAGGGCGTCTGGCTGTATCTCCACATGAAAAGCATTCAGCTCTCCACGCTGTTTCACGCTCCACAATTTAATTCAAACATCACATGAAATCGCAATCATGGGAAATTACTTGACTATCCAACACGAAAAAAACATTGTCATATCACGTAGTGCACTCCTCAAAAAAATCCATTTAACTTTTTTAGCCAATCATAAGATTATTTGAATGACAAGCGGAGCCTTATTAAAAATGAACAATATGCATGAAACCTAGCATACTTGGACAATTTGCGTTAAACTTGTGGACTACACGTCTAGCCTACCGATCACCCAAAACACAACAATATATACTGTAGCCGGCTACACTAACAGAAGGCACAACGCAACTATTATTGTCCAATGCCGATCACAAAGTACAGCCGGGCGACCCACTAACGCCGCTCCAGATAGTTACAAATGGTGCGCCCTGGAGCAGGTGAGCCAAAGCCGCTCGACACACAATTCCGATCAGGACTAAATCAATGTTTTTCTATTCAAAAAAGCAAACAGGTTGAAACATCTCTCACCTTATTTCCTTTGTTGGCAGCCAGCCGCTGTGTGTGGACACAGACACAGTCAACTCCACTTATTGTAAGAAGCGGGTGCTTCCTCGTCACCGGCGAGTAGAAAAATACATCCAATAACTCTCTTTCAATGTCACAAGTCTTCCGAAAAAAAGAACTAAAGCTGTACGCTTAATGGTCGGTTGATTTCGGGTAAAGAACGATGCCTTGTCGACATAACCTCGCCGTACACAGTCCCATCTGTACACACATACACAAACACACACCCCGCCTCCTATCCTCCTGCCACCCTCAGCCAATTCATCCACCAGACGAATCTCCCTCCGTCCCTCGCTGAGCAAATATCCGCCGTCCAATGGAAGAGTGCTCTCTGGCGACCTCTGGCGCTCCACCACGCCTGTCCAGAGTGACCGTTAACGCGGTTCAAATCTCTCCAGGAATAAAGAGAACCTTGTTAGTTTGAACTTGTGTGTGTAGGCTACTGAGCAGGCGTGAATAGGCAAAAGCTAAGCCACTATGCCTACAGAATATAGTAATATGTTGTGGTGACTAATAAACGATAAAATTGAAGATGCAGCACTGCAATTTGATTACACACATGTATTGTTTTTTTTATTCATGACACAACCGACATGAGTTTGTGGTTTCGGAACATAATTGCACAGTGTACATATTTAATATTAAATTGCCGGATAGCGTCTTTACACATTTATATATTTTTCTGAGTAATCAAATTATGCCACCCCCTTATCTGTCTCTCTGGAGACAGATTTTGCTTGCGAATCAAAAAGAAAATCAAAGAAAAGTAAAAAGAAGAACATGAAGAATCACTCCTAATGAAATATCACTAACAGCTCTTCTTTTTATGGCCGTTGTGGGACTTTGAAAAAAATTACGAATTTCACACTTTTATGAGAATACACAAGGAAGGAAAGGAGTGGCGTGCTGTAGAGGACTCAGCCAGTGGAACAATGGAACAGCCCAGTAATCTCTTCGTAGGAAATGTGTGTGTGTGTGTGTGTGTGTGTGTGTGTGTGTGTGTGTGTGTGTGTGTGTGTGTGTGTGTGTGTGTGTGTGTGTGTGTGTGTGTGTGTGTGTGTGTGTGTGTGTGTGTGTGTGTGTGTGTGTGGGGGGGGGGGGGGGGGTTGGGGGGTACCGTGTCTCAAATTGATGTGGACTCGCTGGACCAGGACAGTGGGTACAGAACCCCCTATGAGATGTCAGGTCTGGGCCAATCGTGGTGGTGCACGGTGGGAACATGTAGACAGAAAGGAGAACGAATACCTTTCTTTGTGTCTAGGCAGAAGGCTTGTTTTGTTACGGGAGCAAGGGAGGGAAAAAAGCTTCCTTCAAAGCCTCTAAATGAGTCACCCCCCCCCCCCCCTCCCCTTCATTTGTGAGGATTTCTGCTAGCCCTTGATTAGGCACAGCGCATGTATTCACCAAATAACACCCCCCCCTACAAAGTCACACACACACACACACACACACACACTGACTCACCCCCCCCCCCCCCCTCCCCCCAATCCCCTTAAAGCGCCTCTTGGCCACAGCACCAGTTGAGATTATCCTTCTTGCTATTGTTCGGATGACATTTCTTGTAGGTTACACATGTCATTGGTCCGCAGAAGAGGGCAAATGAGGTGCTACTCCCATTGTCCGATAATCCTCCATTTAACAACAAACCTTTTGTTTTATACTATAGAAAAGTATACTATGAAAAAATTATAGCAGATAGATATTTTAACAAAACCTTTTCCAAATTGTTGTTTATTTCCATATATATATATATATATATATATATATATATATATATATATATATATATATATATATATATATATATATATATATATATATATATATATATATATATATATATATATATATATATACATACATACATACATACATACATACATACATACATACATACATACATACATACATACATACATACATACATACACACATATACACACATATACACACATACAAATATCTATTTATTTCCTTGTGTGTAATTATTTGTAGAAATAAACAAACAAAGAGCAGGCAATGTTAATATGTGTGCCAATAATAATCATCAACAAAAACAATCTGTAGAATTGTAATATTCATAATGCCTGTACCATGTTCTGCTGAAACACACGAGCGCAGCAGATAAGGGGCGTGAGGGGAGCCGTGTTCTGAGGGAAGACGCTGGGGTGTTGCACTAACCTCCCCCACACACACACACACACACACACACACACACACACACACACACACACACACACACACACACACACACACACACACACACACACACACACACACACACACACACACACACACACACACACACACACACGATTGACACACTGTGCCAGCCCTGGTTCATTGTTAGTTTGTATGCCATCTTTCTAACATACCCCACCCCCAACACACACACACACACACACACACACACACACACACACACACACACACACACACACAAGATAGACTCTACCAAATGGCTTCAACATTGAGGTAGATCAGCCCAGATACAGTGGCCCCCCTTGTGTCATGCACTTTCAGATAAACTCCCAGGGAGACAGAGGTGGGAGAGCTCTCTTTGTCAATACCTGAACCTGGACCAATGAAATCTGGGCAGTAAACGAGCCATGTTAACAAGACCCTCCCATCTCTTGCTAAGTATCCATTTCTAGAAAAGCCTCCAAGCACCAAGTAGCCCCCCGCCCCATGCCACCAGCTCCTATTCTTCTGCACTGCCATGGTCATTTCGTTGCCTCCTTTATGTTTGCCAGGTCACTGCAGCCAATAGGTTCAGCAGTGACGCCTCATTTACTCTGAGTTCTCGGGGACCCCCACTGAGTCCACTGCATGTACTTTGTTATACACATGTTTACTCACGCAAAGACACACACATAAATACATTAAAGAAACAAAGATGATTTCAGAGTTCCTGCCCTCCCCTTTGAGTGGAATTAACAGTTTCTATGTGATGCATTAGTGTGAGATTTGTACAGTTAGAAATTTGAAGGAAATGTGATTGACAATGCTATGACAATTTAAAACACATATTTCATGATACTGTTCATGAATAGCGGCTCTCCGACACAGTCAATACATCCCAGCTCCTCGGGAATGAAACCTGTCTGTGAACTGACTGTATTCCTGGTAAGAAGGAAGATGACCCTTGTCTTTTTCCTGTTGGCTAGGGGTGAAAAGAGAGACGAAGCCAGGAGCTTCTGGCTTCACTCAGGGAACCCTTCGAGTTCAAAATGAGGCTTATGATGCCAAATGTCAATAATGACCCCTAATTGGCATCTACATGAGACATTTTGCATCGCAGACAATATACTTCATGGTAGATACTGGCACCATCTAGTGGCTATAGTCTGTTCAACACATTTGTCAATTTAAAGTGCTTGACATTGGAAACTACATTAATACTAAAGCACAACGCAAGTAAGAGAAATTCCAACAGAGGAAATACCAAAATTCTAGTCAAGAATACAATTGAGCTCTAAACATTGGATTTTGAAAGGAGTGGTTGTCTGCACATGTGTGATCAATAGTGTGTGTGTATGTGTGTATTTGCAGGGCCGCTGCTAGGCTTTTGGAAAGCATAATTTGTCATAAATTGGTCAGGGAGGCATAAATAATAATATAATTATGCACATGAATAAGGCATAAAAGGAAGTCATCCAAACAAACACACACACACACACAACTATTTTTCACACACCCAAAAACTACCTCAAAGTGCTTTCCTTACACTATGCAGAACTGTAACTGTTGGATAGTGTGCAATATTAAATTGTGTCTCTGTCTCAGCAGCTGCAGGAGGCTTTACAAAGGTGCACGACGACTTTTCTAAAATCGCTAATCAAGTCATCATAAGACACCCTATGTGCCACTTAAGCGTTCTTGTCCCATTGTTGACCGTAGATATCTTTTAATGAGTTTCAGTTTAGAAAATAAACTGTGCTGAGAAAGGATGCTCTGCCTCCTATGGAAAAGACGAGCGCTTTGAAGGCTGTACCATTTCAGGGAAGCGGGGGGAGACTCTTTTTATATATTAGGTAAAAAACATGTCATTTGCCCGAATTGAGTGATAGGGCATACAATTAAGGAAAAACAACGGTGGGCCTGTTCCTAACTAATTGATATATTTTTTGTTATGTAATAATTTGATAATCATCATGACATTTTCTTTGCAACTTTAATTTTGGGGGCCCCCGCCAGGTAGTTGGGGCCCTACACGCTCTGCGTATGGGGAGCAGCAGCCCTGTGTGTGTGTGTGTGTGTGTGTGTGTGTGTTCGTGTGTGTGTGTTTATGCGTCATCCTGCCGTTCATAATCAATTAGCTTTGTATGTGATGAACAGAGCCAGGACATGAAGCAAGCAGGTTCATGTCAGTTGACTTACATTGTTCTGAAATAGTATAATAGCGACCAATGAAACAGTGAGGTCAGAACCATCAACCAAAGCCAACACAATGCTATTTCGTTTTTATGATCAATTCATTCAATGAAGATATTGCATTATGGAAAAAAACCTCTCTACCTTTTCTTTATTTCTTCCTGATTTGTTTCTAGCGCATAATCTTTTTGCTTAGAGTTGTTGTCCATCGTCTCCGCTTTTCAGTTTTTAAATGATGTGCAAATAGTTGATTCACTGTAAAATAATGAATAGTATTACATTAGATGCTATGAATAAGACATTTGTATTTTGACCAGCAGTCAGCAGAAAGATATTTCAAGCTTCATTAAATAAGAAAACAAGTTCTACTTTCAATGCATCATATCTTTACTGGCATTAGCGGCCCATTACTCAGCTCAGTAGATCATATTTATGACCCACACACATCCAACGGGTCGATTATGAGACTGCCATGTCAAATGTGTTCTTGGATGTTTCGGAAGACTTATGTTTATTGTCGTTTATCATCTGGTAATACATTATTTACGCTTTTATACACCTCGTATATGTGGTATTTCCTCTGTCTAATCAAATGTTATACAATCCTTTCAGTCTGAACTCAACGTTAAGACATACAATGTTTAGGTTCCTGTTTTGTTCAAAATGGCTATTGCACATTCCTATTTGGATGGTAAATAGGTGCCCTGCTACATGCCGTGTGGGGGCTAATCAGTGGGTTAGGGGGGCTACAGGAAGCTAGCGTGCGGTGGAGAGAAGATGGTCGGAAATAGGAAGCTCCATTTTTAGGGTCGGTTTCAGGATGGAAACAGTTGAATCATGACCCCATAGCTTCCCATTTTCGGGTTGCAGCTATCAATGCTACATATAGGGTGGAAACTCTTTGAAAGTCAAACTAGATAACCATTTTAAACTGCAACTATTTTTTCCAACATTTTTTCCGACACTTTGGCACTATTGAATCACAAATGAGACACAGGTCAATACAAACGTGCTTTACACGTTTCAGAAATATATCTTAAACAATTAGAATATAGAACCAACCAACAGGAAAATAAACAAAAAAGTGAAGTGCACGCGTCGGTGTGAAACAATAAGATAACATACTAATAAACCTAGATATATTCCAAGTGAAGCCATACGGACATGTACCATCCAAGAAGGTTTGTCACACGTAAAATAGATATACTTCATATTCTTTATATTTTCTATGATGTTTTGCAGTTGGCTGGATGAGGACACAAATAACTTGACCAGGAATGTCCACCCGCCCCACCACAACACACACACACATGTGTATACGAGATAAAAACTAAAACAAGTAAAAGACTGTGCTGAACTTTTTGCTTTAGCATGCATCTTGTAAACAAAGCTGTGAGTGTTAATTGAAGGAGGAGGACAAGGATGCCACAGGCAGAATCTGTAGCTGGCTGACCCATCAACATGTGCTGCCTCAAGAGCGTACATCCACAGATACAGCCTGTATTAAATGTGTGTGGTTAAACCATTGGTCTAGGTTCACTGCTTATTGCCAGAACTACAATTTCAATTGCCAATCCTATTTCGAATTTAGCTGCACAGCTGTTGCCTTCGCCAGCACAGACCGGAGATTGTTAACCTCCTCCCTTTCATAGGCATGATTAATTATTAAGCCATAACGCTTTTAGATTTGGTCGTTGACCTGAACAGGGAGAAATAATGATCTTTATCAAATCGCATCCTATTTTGTATTAAAAAAGTATTGCATCTTCGAGGACTAAAAACACAAATGAGCAGACATGTAATCTACTTATCCCCCAGCAAGGCACAGATGGAGTGAGTAAAGTGTCAACCATGCAAGTGAGACATGATTGTGTCATAACAGGAAGTCAGAGTGGCATTTAAAGAGGACACTATTCCTCAAATCTTAGCAAGAGTGAACGGTAGCGCCATGGTAGTCTTATGTGACATGAAAATGAAAAGGTAAGCCCATGCCTCATCCAAACTATAAATTGTTATGATTATCCTCATCATGCACCTTATCATATGCTATTAGGCCTTCGGCTTTTTCCGGTCCTATTATATTTGACAATATTTATTTATTATTAGGATGACCCTTAACATCATTGTAACTACACTATTACATATTTGTTTTACTGGACCATTTACAGAGAGGAGTTTGGAATTGATAAAATGTGTTGATTTTATTTGGAGTAGGCCTAGTAGTAGTAGTAGTACTAGCATCAGTAGGAGCTGTATGAGTAGTATTAGTATTATATAGTTAAATACTACAATTATATACATGTATATATACTGTACATACTTGTCATCATTTTAATCATTATCCTTATGCTCGTTATCATATGCTATTGGGCCTTGTTTTTTTCCCCGTATATATACAAACTCTAGTAGTAGCAGTAGAAGTAGTAGTATTAGAAACAATAATAATAATGCATTTTCTAATTTGGTATTCCATTTTAATGTTATTTCTTGTTTTGCTTCTAATTAAAAATTGATTAAATTTTATTTATTTTTTTAAACCAGTCCTTTATACATATATGCAGTCAACTCAATGTATGAAGCAACATAATGCGACTAACTCAAACTCTAATTTTGAACTTAAAATGGCAGAAAGTATCATATTACAGATGCATACTAAAAATGTATGCAAAGAATTATATATCTAGCAATAAATCAAAAACGAATTTGTATTTTTATTAAATCAATGCTTTAAGTAAACATAATAATTGTATTTAAATCATGAAGCAGACAGAAGCCTATATGAGCAATGTGCCTAGACAAGACAAAGTAAGAAATTTCTTAGACGATATTATCTTTACCGTCTATAACCATTTAATCACAGTTAATCCAAACAGTGGAAAATTGGAGGTTAAAGGTCCCATGGCATGCTACTTTATGGATGCTTTTATATAGGTGTTAGTGGTCCCCTAATACAGTACTTACCAAGAAGTTCAAGAAATTCAGCCTTGGTCCAGATTTACAGCCACTACGAGCCAGTCCCACAATGAGCTTTCCCCAAACGTGCCGTTTGTGGAGGCGGGTCAAGGTGGAGGTTGGGGGTGTGGCCCTGAGCAGCTTGCGGCCACGGTACCATGCGCTCGTGTTTACATTGGATGTATCGCACACAGCTATTGGCCGTATTCTGTAAATATCTAGAACAATCCGGGTGCTCCGGCGGGAGTCCTGGAGCTCTATATCTAAATAATATCATATTATACATAAATATCTATATCATATAATATATATATTATCACGGCCAAAAGCTGTGTGCACCTCCAGACGATATTTTGAATCTCAAACGACTGCGTCGGGTTCTCCGGGGTCTCTGGTTCTTCCTCTTCCACATCAATCTGAAGTAGACTGAACCGCGACATGGAGGAGAAAGGGATTGTCTCCCACCGGAGCCCCGCTGCCTACTGCCGAGGCAACGACGGCGGTGGTGCCTCGCCATGGTCATGGTGGTGTATATAAGATGTTCTCTCTGTTGTCATGGTGTTGTCATGACGTTGCATTGAAGAATGATGGGAATTTTAGAAACTATCCCTAGGAATAGACGTGGGCCCAAAGCCTAGTGTGAATTGCTCTGAATGATGAGAGTTGACCACCTGGTTTAATAGTAATCAGTAAAGTTGGTGGGGTTGAATCAATGAAACTAACCCTGATTAAATTGGATTGGTCATAATGGACAAGCCTCATTTGCATTAAAAGCCCATAGCTAATAATATAATTGTCTTGTAATCAAAACACAATTATCGATTGTCCATCAATGTGCCAAAAAATGTATAAAGTTGATTCTGAATGATATCTAATGCATGTGCATCCTGTGAATACATAATAAACCTGATTCCAATAAGCACCTGAATAAATATTTTATTAATACAATGACATCTCCTATGAATGTGGTGAAAAAAATAAAAAAATAAAGAAATATATATTCATATAATTTTTTTATGTTTTTCAACCCCTCTATAATAGTACATTTCATTTTAATAGCTGTTAAACAAAGGTCAACTTTTCAGTTACAAAATACACAACCATGGGCCAGTAACGAAGTTAAAAACTGTTCAGGAACCACAAACGGGATCTTAACATGTCTAATTAGTCCGATTATGGTGCAGCTACGGCGGCCAAGTCTTTGAGGTGGTGTTACGGAGGGATCACTTGGCCGGGGAATGCAACGCGCTGCCAGGTCGAGTTACCTCTTAGAGATTCTATGAGCTTTGTCTGCTGAAATACCTTGCAGGGTGGACAGGGTCAGGTGTAAGTGTAGAAGGACCAGAGCAATGCGCTGTTGCCAATTGTTGTGTGGTTTTACTCATATGTGCCTAAATGTATGATATGCATTGCAACAACAGGAGTGCAATTGTGTCTTTCAAATATTTGTACAATAGAGTACAACGGTTGTTATATTCCAGCAATACAAGAATGTGCAAAGGTTTCGAGTACTTTAGTCATTCAAATACAGTCAAATTCCAGGAATACACAAAGGTAGCAATGGATAGTAAGAAATGATTATACAATAACCATTAACGTCAGAAAACAATGGTAAAGACCATAGATAGACCTTAGATAGGTAGATAGATACATTTTCTAATTTTATAAAATTTATAAAATATGTCTGTACACACAGACATGTTTTAACGCCTGGAGATTGGTAGAGGAAAACATAAAGAAAGAAAAGTTTTGAACGCTGTAAAACCCTCTGGGAACACATGTCCTCAGTATACTGAATACACACCATGCACAAAGAAATCTCTGGCTAGCCTCGCACTCAATACAGATATTGTTACCAACCTCCCCGACTCAGGATAGTTTAATGGGTTCTATGTGTTTGTGTGTCTATGCGAGTGTTCATGCATGCACGCAATGGGCCCTATTTTGACGGTCTGAAACGCAAGTGAGAAGCGCCAAGCGCAAGTAGCTTTGTGGGCTGTTCTATGGCGATGTTACTATTTTACCGGCGCAAAAATGACTATTGCGCCCGGCGCAAATCTAAAAAGGGTTGGTCTGAAGCAGCCTAATTACCCGTAGGTGTGGTTTGGGCGTAACGTGCAATAAACCAATGAGAGTGCCATCTCCCATCCCCTTTAAGAGCCATGAGCACATTTGAATCTGACGAGTTGATATTTTGACAGCGCGTCTGCAGTCTCAGATGAGACAGATGCACATGAATTTCCAACTTCAAATGGCTCAGTTTATGACCATATAATATGGCCTTATTCACACATGAAATAAGGTTTTCTTCCACAACTTCAGAAATACTGAGTCCTCAAATAAATTTCGGCAAAGAATACTTAACACACATATGATATGCGGCAACTGTATGGCGACACATTAGTGCCATAATTCACTAATGTGATAAAAGATGCATTCGGGCGTATTATATTATTCCACACGCGTAGATATTAACTGCGAGCGCGCAAATGATCTCTGCGCGCGCGCAAATTACCTCTGCGCGCGCAAAACAGCCTCTCGCGCGCGCAAATTACCTCAGCGTGCGCAAAACAGCCTCTCGCGCGTAACAGCCTCTCGCGAAAGATGTTTTTACGCTCGCTCGAATTTAATTTTGGCACTATGGGGGAGGGAACCAAGGCAGGGCGGGCTTTCCTATGATTGGCCGTTTCTGAAGCGCGATATTTGATTGACAGCCCTCCTCAGCCCTCCTCTCATTCAATTCTGAATTGTTCAGTAAATGGCTGAAACGAGTTACGTATTGTAACTCCAGATTCTATGAGTATAGGCGCAGCCTTTTAAGTGTCGGCCTCATTGTCCTTTAAATAGCTGAAGAAAAGCTGTTTGTTGGGAGCAGAACGTCCGCCGGCGCCCGACTATATCTGCGAAATGCGGACGTCGTTGAGGCACGCCGCACGCGGACGTAATTGAGGCCCACGCTGTTGGTGGTCAGGGATTACACATTTTTCAGTGCTACGGCTCACGCCTAGGGATAACCCAATAGCAATAGCCTTAAAAGGCTGTGCCTATACTCATAGAATCTAGAGTTACAATACGTAACTATCGTTTCAGCCATTTACTGTACAATTCAGATTGGAATTGAATGAGAGGAAGGCTGAGGAGGGCTGTCAATCAAATATCGCGCTTCAGAAACGGCCAATCATAGGAAAGCCCGCCCTGCCTTGGTTCCCTCCCCCATAGTGCCAAAATTAAATTCGAGCGAGCGTAAAAAGATCTTTCGCGAGAGGCTGTTACGCGCGAGAGGCTGTTTTGCGCGCGCTGAGGTAATTTGCGCGAGCGAGAGGCTGTTTTGCGCACGCAGAGGTAATTTGCGCGCGCGCAGAGATCATTTGCGCGCTCGCAGTTAATATCTACGCGTGTGGAATAATATAATACGCCCGAATGCATCTTTTATCACATCAGTGAATTATGGCACTAATGTGTCGCCATACAACTGTGGTTCTATTTAATGATATACGCAATACATTATAAACATAGTTTCTTATCAGTATTGAATGCATTATCGTTATCGACTTGTGTTCCTAATGTGCATGTGTCCCCCCGTTAATATACATTGCCATGGACTGTATTATGCGTTACGTGTTTAGTTTGCGTGTGTTTAAACAGATGGACGCACACACGCGCGCCCGCATTCATTAATTATTTTACAAATACACACACGCGCGCCTGCATTCATTCATTCTTTTTATCACTCACTCGCGGTAAAGCAATGTTTTCTCACGATCAAATACTCATCAATCCTAAAAGTTATGGGCATGTACACGATGTCTGTGTCTGTGTTTGCTGGACGGTATTTGCAGATGCATTGATTTAAAAGTACAACTTATTACCGCTGTATCAGCCCTTCTTTCCCAAATAATTTACCAAGTGAGAAAGTCAATTGCGCCGGATGCAAGATAGGGCCCTATGTGTGCATATGATTGTGTGTGTGTGAGTGTGTGTGTGTGTGTGTACACACGCGTGTGTGTGTGTGTGTCTGTCATAGTGTGAAATCATCGATGCATTTGTGTGCGTGCGTGCGTGCGTGTGTAAATCCACCCGAGCGTTGACGATATGTCCCCTTACCCCTGTCTCCCGTCCTGGGTGGGCCCGGCCCTACAGAGCTCTGTGGCACCTGCATGGCCCTCCTAAGCGTATCCCGACCATACCCCCCCGACTCCCACCCCTCAAGCCCCATGTGAGGAGCCGGCGGCGGGGGCAGTGTCCGCAGGGCTCTCAGCGGCGGGACCAGGAAAGAACAAACAGGATCACCAGGAACACCAGAGCCACCGGGCTCCATGGCAGCCCCCGCTCCCTCACCACTGATGCCTGGCCAGCCCCCAACCCTCCCGCTGCCAACCAGACCGCCACGGAGAGTTTAGAGGTAAGGAGACCAGTGGCCATGCCGTTGCTACTGTTTACACACAGGATTAGAATGAAGGCTGTGTTTTCAATGTTCGGATTAAGAACATTGTTGTCCTTCTTCTGAGATAACAAGAGCCGTGTTTGAGGATTTCTGACTATTGGCGCTATTCCGTGGATAAATCACCTTAGAAGATGAAAAAATGCGGCTCTTTGGGCGCAGAATGGGCTAAATCCATAGTGGGATTATCTGGTGACAGAATTCCTGTTTCTGTTTAATCCCATTTGCTCCACTACATTGACGTGTGTTGGTTGTGGTCATTGATTCCATGCCTGGTATGTCCAAGTGGAGCTTAAACACCAGCCAATTGGAGAACAACAATGAGCTTTATTCAGACACGGACTGTATCCAGGATGTAAATGGGCTCAAAAACATATAGAACGAACAAAGAGGTAAGCGTCAACTTTTAAAGTAACCTCCTACTTTCTAAAACTAACTTTCAACCTGTAAAACCTCTCTTTTTCAAAACAGAAAAAACGAACAAATTGTGGGTGTTAAAAAACTGGGAAGACTAGACTAGGTGTTAATATGGCCATGCTTTGGCCAGACCCCGGGAGGACAAATCCCATTGATACAATGACGCTTTTGGCTCCAGTTCTTTTCCCTTTTCTTTTCTATTACCTATCTATTTCTATCACTTTTTGATATTTACCACAGTCATGCATGTGTAGTGATTTTGTCGGATGCATTTTGCAACAAACTGGACAACTTTGCCCGTTCTACTGCTGGAAAAGGATGTGTTACAGGTCATTGATGGCATCAATGGCAGGTTTGTGTTTGGTTCGAAATTTGGTCTTTGACATTTCAGTGTTTTTGATATTGATAACCCGTATCTAATCCATGAATACTCTATTGTAGTGTGATAATGTTAGTGTAACCATGAATCTGTCAACCAACAATTATACACCTATTAGGCATTATTTGTATTTGTATTATAATTGGTTTGTATCACGGTATTTCGCATTTGTTCAGTGGTCATGTAGTAGGTTTTTGAAGTTGTTCTGTGAGAAGGTACAATAAAGGCCCTCTCACATCTTGCAATAGTCTGCTGCGTATGGTCAGTGGGGCCCTCGATGAGATCCAAGCTTCCCAGGCAAACGCTTCTCGACAGTTTGAACTTGACCTGTCTGTGGATTACCAAGAGACCCTCCAAAGCCTTGCAGGAGGCAAAATTAGCTTATGGGTACCAGTCCGATCCCTTAGACCATGAAAGTGAAAACACAGAGCTCAGATGAATTTGTCTAAAGAGCGTGGGGGACCCTTGGTTATCCGAGTTACCTTTAACCTCTGGGAGAAATCAGTAGGGAGCCAGTTCAAAGATCAAGACGAAAAGCAGTCCATTTTACCACTCATTCTACGCAAAGACAGCATGGAATGCACATAATTAGGCACAGTCTTGAGCCACTTTAACGAAAGAAGCAACAACTCTAATGAGATAATCTGGGATCACCCCAAAGGATTTTAATAATTCTCATCAATAACAAACAATTGCTAAGCATTTGTCTGGCACACTCACACTCATACATTCCACAGCTGTGGAAAGTCATTCCAATAATCATTCTATTGTTCTGAAGGACTAGTCCAAACACGTCTAGTCGTGTACCGTTTTATAACTAACATACATATAGTTTAATTGATATTTACCACAATCTCTGAACTAGGAGGACATGATTCCTCCAACCTACTGTGAATAAGTGAAGAATAAGTAAAGAGGCTCTCCATAGGAGATGATGGTTTACACATTAGGGATTTTCTTCAAACTCTTGCTTGAAGGTTAAGCAACTAACAGGCCTTTGTTTTCTCTAAGATCAGCTACTGAGAGTTCAGATGTTATAGTCTAGACGCAATTAAAATCAAATAAGGCCTTTGTTCACGTACAAAAATTATCAACAAATAATCCAGTGTATATTGTTGCGCAATACGATTGCATGGCCACGTGATCTCATTTCTGAATTTGGGGTGCAATCTACTTGTGTATATATCAATGGGTCTCTCAGTTAGTAGCACCTGGAAAGGCTGACTTTTAAATATCATTGATTAAGCTCCATGTGCAGTTTTCTGGTGGTTGGTGTGACCTTTTCCTTCCAAATGAAGGCACCACAGAGAGTGAGATAAGGCTTTATCTGTGTTCTCTGACTTGGAGGGGTGGGCAGGGCGAGGCCACTCTACTTTGCTCATCCCATTCTGTAAGGAGCCTTTTGTTGGTTTAACTCAATAGATTCCACTTAATGGCCTAATCTTGGAACGTTTAATTTATTCCCCATTAATAGTGGAAATGATTGTTCTTGAAGAAGACGAAAAGCATAACAGTAGGACAAGTTGTGCAAGTAGTCCGGCTTTTGTAGCATGTGTTTTTTGTTGGCCGCAGAAACATACAGCGAACTGTCTCGAAAAACCTTCCCATGTGGGTGTAAATCCAACCGCTTTTATCAAATATATCAAATACGCCAACATTGGTGCGTCATTGGTTACTTGACCAGGAATCCAGAGGACTAGATCTACAAGATAAAATCCATGAGTTTATCTATGTTTATCAATCAGGGTTTATCTATGGACTCACTAAGGCCACTAAATTCAACATGAGTTTACGTCTTATACGTGATCGTCATCTCCCAAAGTCTGGACCATGATTCTGATTCTAGGAAATTTATAGAACATTCTAGCCAAGCATGACGTAGCCAGGGGGTGGGAAGAGCAGAGACTAAGCTTTGTGCAGAGAGCCTGCCATACATGAGGCAGCCTGTCAGACTACAGTAGAGTTGCAAGGAGACACAAGGCATAGGTTATAACAGGGCCTTGATGGACCCTTATCGATAACCAAATTGAATTGGTTTCTTAGTTTAACGGACACACAACTGTTTGGGTTTGCTGACGGGGGAGCGTGTGTCGCGGACGGCTGCCTCCGGGGTAATAATACTCTGAATGATGTTCAATGATGTTCAATTTTTAACTAACAAATTAAGCACTTGTGGTGTTAAGGCTTTACTATTGTTGTAGTAAGGATGTATCATCTAGAGAATAACTACAATGTACAGAAACTCCAGGGGCCTCCCGCATCTCTAGCTATTATTTAGCCTTCATGAACAGAGAAATGTGTGTTGGGACCCTGGGGAAAAGTGAACCGACCCTTCCAAGCAATTAGTCACTCCAACGCTGCCTATCCAATAGTAACAGTGTTCTCATTCAAAGTTATATAAATGTTAGGCAAGTGATCTCAATTATTTGGCAAGTTACTAAATAAAGAAGAATGTAAAGAAAAATTTGACTCTATTCAGGAACTGGAAGTCACCACAGTTGTCACCAACCTCTTGAACCTGAGAGCTACCTCAATCGTTCTAAGTAAAACGAACTGTTGACACAGTTCACTTTTAATATTAATAAGAATAAGAATATTTATACATTTATGAACATGAAAACATTAAAATAATATGCAATAGATGATGTTCCAGGCTGTTTCAAAATCTATAATAATAATATTTATACATTTTAACATTTATGAACGTAAAAACAAAAATATTATTGAATAGATGATGTCCCAGGCTGTTTCAAATCTACATCAATGCAAGTGTTATTGATGCAAAAAGAACATCAACACAATTGTGAATCCATGGTGACTAGTGCTATATATGCTCATGTACTCGTAAAACTTCTCCAATACCACCCGATACCACTTTACGCAATGTGACCTAACGTTGAAGAGACAGTGAACCCAAAACTTGATTTTAACGTAGTAATTTTTCCTATTTGATCAACAACATAGTAATCTATGTATCATTGTTACTGAAATAAGTCCCCCATAAGAGAAAAGAGGGCCAACGGCGCGGTTTGTTTGGACATATCGAGCTCAGTCTGGGCAAGTTGACTGCAAAGGTTAGCTTTTCGAGAACTTATTGTATAATGCTACATTGTGGGTGGATGCAGAGTGGTGCAGCTGCGTCTGAGCATCGGTTTATTTAATACCCTCCTCCGACTGTTAGGCTTCCTGGATACATTTAGTATATCGCTAAGGTGGGTGGGGCATTTCATATACAACATCTCTCATAATAACGCGCAGAACAGTTACATAATGACACAACTATCTGCCGGCGACTCACACGGTCCCTGTGGGCGACCAGGTGCCCGCGGGCCCCATGCTGGCTACCCCTAGCTATGCATAGAATATGTAAAGTAAATGCATATTTAAATATTATTGCAGGGTTTATCTATGGACTGGTTTGACTGCATGTTGCAATTCCAAATATGTGACTAATTCATATTGCATTACCTTTATAGTGCCTTTGCCATACTATATCACGGCTCACATTTTAAAGCTTATTTTACAGTTAAAGGTTTCCATTTATAAATTAATTATGTTGTAGTTTTCCACCCGTTACTGCTCTGTCGCTTTTGACTTTCCATATACATGCATCTCATTATTTCATTTTCTCTCTCTCTTTATAAAATCGAAATTATTATTGAAAAGTTATGAATGATTATTTATTCTAGTCTGGGACAGTAATATAAAAAAAGTTATATGAGCAACGTTTACCTCAGTCCACTGGGTAGGCTGGTAGACTGATCTATCCAACACAGATCTCGGTGGACACGACCACTAGTGATGTCATATGGGGCAGATTTTCGAAACGGCTTGTAAGGCTAATCACACTCACACCTGGTGGCATAATATGTCCCCTTCAAAGGCCATGTACGTTCGGATAATTGCTCGGTCCGTTCGAGTAGCAAAATCGGTATAGGCCTAAGGCTTAATCCGAACTAGCTGTCCCATGTAAACGCACTGAATGAATGTTTCCCTATTTTGTGTCACAGCTAAAAACTACATTGGATTGAACATGTGAATTGATTATATCAAAGTGTAGCGTATCGTAACCTCATTCGGCAGATATGCCCTTTTGGTAAAAAAAAAAAAAAGATTAACTAGGTTGGAAGGGAAAGAAAAAAAAAGAACTTAGAAGTGGTTAATGAGCATGAAGATACGTTTCTAAAACAGGGGTCAAGAAACTATCTTCCCCCAAGGGATGGCTCGGGAAAACCACCACCCTGTGCTACGCTCTGAAAAAGGTGGTCCACCGTCCCACAAACACCCCTTGAATAAAGCCTTGGTTAATGTCCTGCTGAGGGGATCTGGGAGGAGTCGAGTCCCTGGTAAGAAATCACCCACAGGTTTAGCTGAAGGAAAAGGCCACAGCGCGGTATGAGAGACAAAGAGACACTCTGGTACATGAGCACAACAAACTCATTCTTTGGCTCATCCGTGAAGGTTCTGTCAAGCCGAAGGGCAGCTTGTATGCAAAAGTGTTCACGTTTGTGACGGTGTCACACGAGGTTCATGCCAGCCGTTGACGTGAATACGACGAGAACCACTTGGAAGCTTTGGATCCTCACATGAGCCATCATTGAGAGATCTACAAGGAGCCACTTGTTATGGATAAGTTTATGAGGGGGGAGGATCAATAGATATTTTAATTGCGCTATAAAACACAAAAAAAAAATCCCTCTTGCTTAAAATAGCACTGTTAGCACACACGCATTTTGAATCTCCCTTTAAATCCCAAATTGAAAACAGGTCAATTTGGGATTGCGATGCAGAGAAAGATGTTATCTCTGTATAGACAGGTGGGAAAGGTCGTACAGGAGATAGACATGGGTTAACAAAGACGACTCCGGAGGTAGCATACGCTGCATTCAATCTATTGATTCAATTACAATTGACAGGTTCTCATCTAGATGGAAGCAGTATCAAGTCGTGTGCTTAGCATTAACGTCACAAGTCATCAATCAATATAACGCAGGGGTGATGTCATTGCAAATGATTCTGAAACATTACCATGCCGTAAATTCCTAGCCCTTGCAATTATCATTCAACATGATTTGCGGACTGCTCCAAAGCTACGTCACAGCCCAGGCTCAGATATCATGCAGAACATGGATGTTGTACTACTCTTTTCTTATATAAGACTGCTGCTTCATATGTGTGTTGTACAACTTTCGAGTTTGTTTCCACAGAAAAGAATCCCAGCCATTTTGGACGGTTCAATTTGTGTTCTCCATTTGTCCGATTCTAAAAATGTAATCAATGGTTTAAGTATTCTTAAAGACATTTGTTTAATCTCAGGATGTGTATTGCTTCCTAACAGTTGAAAAGTCACAGGATGCCGTCCTACCAGGTTAAGAGGATATTATGCCCCAGACAGAACACTGTAGTGAACTGAGTTTGAGGGGTTACGGAAACTAAAATCACATAAAAAGGACTACATTGTTAAGAAGTTATATTTGTTTGTTTCAGACACAAGGAACCCACACATTATACAGATTAAATCCTCAATGGACGTATTCTGTTTGACGTTTTACCCTAATATTCACCCTTTTTTTCTTCCTAATCTCAATAGCTCATTCAGAGACGATTTAATTCAGATTAGTCTTCTTTACACATTAACACTAATTAACACTTATTTCCCAGAGTGCCACACAATTTCCTGCACTATTTTATGAACAAACTATTAATAACAAGTCAAGCAGTTGAGAACTGCTTTTATGCATCAAACACACATACTTTGTTAAATCGTTAAATCAAATTGATTGGTTTAGGAAACATTAAATATATTAAAAAAAAAGATTAGAGAGACGAAACAAGCACAGTACTCAATTTGAGAGACATAGCTGTCCGAGGGATTTTTTATATATTTGGTATTGCATGACTGTAGCGCTTCTATTTGGCCAAGCTGGGTTTGAATTCTTGCAGCTAGGAGGGGTGCGTTTTTTTAACAAGCATGGATGGGAGTCTGCATCCTACATACTGCTAACATTCTGTTAGCATGCCTGTGGTGTTGCCGATGTTGCAAACGAGTGTATGAAGCAGTACTCTTAAATTAGAAAATATCAGAGAGCACTTCCTTTAACACAATGTTTAGCAACATACTTTGTACTAGCCTTGGGTAATGTAGATACAATATACATATTATAGACACACAAAATCAAAACATTTGGTTTAATTTCCCTCTGAATAACATGAAATTGCTGCTAATCTAGAAACATTACATTTTTCGGAACGGCTTAAATAAATGCCTACAAATTTCTTTATAGCCGGAATATGATTACCACCCCTGGAAATTCTGTTTCATAGCAAATCTTGCATCATATTAATTTATTTGGAATCTGGATTAAGCTTTGAAAATACAAGTCCAAAACTAGATATTTTAGCACCATGAACAGTTTCAATTTCTGCAGGGGCCAGTTTGAGTAGGAACAGTGGTGTTGATTGTAACCATGGTTCTCAGGACAAATAATGTTTTATTCTAGATGAGCATAACTAAAGATGAAACGTTAGTTAGCCTAAGGCGGCCTCCAGTTTGCAGGCAGTTGGCCTTCCAGCAGAAAGGGGTCTTTGTGCGGTGTGGTGACGTCAAATGAACTCTATAAAGGCATAAATTCATAGTTTAGCTGGAACAACAAAACAGTGGGAGGATGAGTTTAACCATCCTCCTCCCTACTCATAACTTGCATAACTAATGAGCCTTAACTCCATGATAAATTAAGCAGGACCAATGACTCCTCTTATTTGCACATGCTAACTGGTTGACGGCTCATTCAAAAAACATCGCAAAAGGACTATTTTCCGCAATTTGTTCTAAACAGTAAAAGATTTCAACAAAAATAATTATATACAATAATTATGTTGGAGATGCTTGAATACAACCATTATCAGGTAAGATTCTTCGCTGATGATGAATAGATAAGACAATGATGATTACTGAGCGTAATGGTGTTTTGCTGCTTTTGGTCTTATATTTAACTTCTTAAGGGAGCAACTAAGTTTGAGCTCTGTTTATTTTTATGCTACATTGAAGTTGTTGCTGAAGTTCAGATATAATAGTCTGATATGGATTCAAATGTGTTTGCAATAGTATTGGGATGAGCTTGAGATCCCTTTACATTCTGTTTGAATTTTCACAAATATTTACGGATTTCCAAATTGCATTGTTAAAATAAGCAATATTCTATGATTGTATTATCATATTGTTCTATCATATTGTTCAACTTTATATATATTTAAACTAAAGACAAAGTTCAAAGCAATATATATAAAACTGGATTATTTTATTAATGAACTTTCTAAGATTCTTTGTGAAGAACGGATTCTGATTCTGTCAATACATCCATACAATTTCTCTTTTTTTGTTGCATTGATAGAGTTATCTGAGAGATTCTTCTCAGGGATCTTAAGTCATTTGAAAAGCCCTACATGGTTGGCTCCATGAAACGAAACAAGAAACCTTACTATTTGAAACTATTTCCTCTTTGTCCTTAATAGTTCTTCTGACTTTTCTAGGTGCCGTCCCACCTGGAGAGCCCAACTAAGTACCAGATCCAGCAGGCCCAGAGGCAACAGGTGAGGCAGTATCTCTCCTCCACCCTCGGTGGGAAAACGGGTAACCAGTGCCCTAGCCAAACCCCGGAACGAGGCATGCCCCCTGGGCCGGCCAGCAGTGCCCCCAACAGCCCCATGGCCCTGCTCACTCTCAGCTCCAACTGTGAGAAAGAGGTACAACTGCCACTAGGCCCAAGAGTTAGACGGTTGTCCACTTAATCATGCACTGAACATGGCGTTTCTTTTAAGATAATTTCATCTTTTTTTTCATGAATGTTTGTGTCATTAATTAAATGGACTGTATTCTTTTTATAGATGGATGATGTTATTGACGATATTATTAGCTTGGAAACAAGTTATAATGAGGACATCCTCGGCCTTATGGATTCTGGAGTCCAGATTTTGAACACGGTAATTCGGTTATGTACCTAATTCGAAACATTGTGCAATACCTCCAACATATCTTAAAGATATTTCTGCAATACATTTTTATTGATTATGTTTGTGTGTAGCTCCCAGTGTCTGGCAACCTTCTGGACATGTATAGCAGCCAAGGAATCAACAACTCATGCTCTTCCAGTATGTCCAACATCAAAAGGGAATACACAGGTGATGTACCATTTCTGCACTAATTAAAAGTCCATAGTGAAGACCTAGGATGTATTTGCCGATGAGCATTTTATTTGAAAAGGAAAAATTAGGAATTACATAAGATTTAAACCGACACTTAACCCATTTTACCTTATCGAAATGCAAACAGTAGTATTAAACACGTTATTTTCCAAATAGTTGGTCCAGGCCCTGGCATGATGCACATGCTGGAGAAGCCTGGGCCATGCAGCCAGTATGAAAACTACCAAAGGCAAGAAGGCTATCCAGTAGGTAAGCAAAGAACACTGAATAAAGGAAATGTTTGTCTTTATTTCTCAGACTTTATGAAAGCTATTATCATTTTGAATAAAGAAACCTTTGTAATTCCACAAACTGCGCACAATATGAGCCAGCACGACAGTGGTTTGAAGTGAAATAAACACAAAGTTAAGAAACTATTTCATATTTGTTATGAAAACGGCACCAGAAGGCACACAAATTATAACAAAGTATGTTTTTTTTCATCTCATTATCTCCTTATCACCCAATCCAGTTCAACAAACTAGAGTAATTTAAATGGTGGTGTATACATTTTAGAAACGACAAGATTTCTGGTTCTGAGGCCTAAGTACATTTGCATTTCACAGAGGCTGAGGTACGAGCTCTGGCAAAGGAGAGACAGAAGAAGGACAATCATAACCTTAGTAAGTTTGAATAGAAAATCTGGTTTTGTAAATGTTGATTATAGCTAAACAAATGTGTTGTATGATAGCTTTAGTTCATATTTAGACATTGTTTCAAATGTTTGGCCAGCCATTATGTATGTCTAATGGGAACCTTAAACAACAGAGTTTTGTATTGCATCAGTTTACCCCTGTCGTGGACCCTTTAGAGAAAATTAAGGATTTTCTTAAAAAATATGTACAGTCTATAATCTAGCATATTAACACCAATAACAATGTTATTTTTATTAATTCAATTTACAGTTGAACGCAGGCGGCGGTTTAATATCAACGATAGGATCAAAGAATTGGGAACATTAATTCCTAAGTCAAATGACCCGTAAGTATTAATATTAAGCAATCACCATGTGCCATATGTAATCCAGCCTTTCTCTCTTGTCTGCATGCATGTCTGTCTGTCTATATACCCAGTCAATCATTATCCAATGACTTTATTTTTAAACACTTCTCTCCTAAAAGTCCATAGAGTGTAATCAGGGTAACTGGTCCCCTGTGGCGGTCCAGACAGAGATGTCGTCATGCTGCTCAGCTGACTCCACACTGAGGGACCATTTCTTCTCTGTTACCCCCAGGGACATGCGCTGGAATAAGGGAACTATTCTCAAAGCCTCAGTCGACTACATTCGTAAGCTGCAGCGGGAGCAGCAGCGTGCCAAAGATCTGGAGTTAAGGCAGAGGAGGCTGGAGCATGCTAACCGCCACCTGATGCTACGCATTCAGGTCTGTTAACTCCCGAAAACAGAACAAAAAACCCTGGGCCTACATGTTTCACTTAGCAGTCACCATAGGAACCAAACTGTGGAATTAGACCACACAGACTGCAGCGTCTAATTGGCTCTGGTTTGTTCCATATGAGGTCACCAAGCACCAAATTGAGACGATAGTAGAACATTGAGGCCTTTAACTATTGCAAAAACTCTGTTCTAGTGGTTAGGTTGAGTCCCAGCTGATGGGGTTTTGGGTTAAATCAAAACGCAAGCATGCTCATTATGTCCCCATATATGAAAAGATAATCATATTTTGAATACAACCTTCTGTTAAATGACTTAATTGTAAGAGTTTGAGATTCATGTTTAACTCTTCAATGGGCTGGGCTTTCAACAGCTTCTTCTTAAATTAATGTTGCCATGTTGGTTTAGGAGTTGGAAATGCAGGCCCGAGCTCATGGCCTCGCAGTGGTGACGTCACCGTCCTCCCTGTGCACCTCGGAGCTGATGGCCAGGGCCATCAAACAAGAGCCACTGCTGGGCGGCGAGTGCCCCTCCGACCTATACCACCATAGCCCCACCCCTGACATGTCACCGCCCACCACGCTGGACCTGAACAACGGCACCATATCCTTCGACCCGATTCATTCAGATTCTGGAGATCCTTACCGCGCCTCCAAATCGGACAACGCAAAGGACAGCAGCCTGTCGTCAGTCACTCCGAGCGAGACGCTGCTGTCTTCCGGTTCCCCGGACCACTCCGACAGCAGCAGCCGCCGCAGCTCCAGCTCTAGCATGGACGAGAAGGAGAACGGCTGTTAGTGTGGACGGCTAACTGTTCACCTACCTTAACTTAGAGACATGGAGGACACGTTGTTAACTGTCGAAGTATTTCGAAGTTTTCAAAAACGAACGAGTGGCTATCGAAATGTTGTCAGCCATTCTCCGCAAGACGGTAGACGTTTTGCGTTACTTTCTTTTTTAAATCTATAGCTGGATTTTAATCTTTATCTTAAAAGTATTGTTGGCTTACATGAAAAGTAGCCAACATTACGTTGGGACCGCGTATGATTCGTTATGCTGTTCCTGCTTGTGTCTTCCGTCGTCGCGGTTACTGACAAATGATCACAGGTGGAAGAGCAGATGCTGTGAGCAACGCTCAACGTCGCTCATATAAAGCTTTGGATCAATTTGTGGTTCACTTTTATAAATCCGGGTTAAACAAAGGGATTACGTTTAACTTGTAGGCTACTCTACGACGTGGCAATAGGCCTCTGTTCATGAACTAAATTGCTTTAGTCCACTAACATTAAAGGTCCAGTGTGTAGAATTGAGTGGTCTGTAGTGAACCCGAGTTGGCAGAAATGGAATATAACATTCATAAGTATGTTTTCATTAGTGTTTAATCCCTTGAAAATAAGAATTATTTTGTTTTCTTTACCTAATTTTGAGCTCTTTATATCTACTTGGGGTGCAGGTCCTCTTTCACGAAGGCATCCATGGACGCCATTGTTCTATTGTTGCCCAGAACAGACAAACTGCAATTATTACCGTTGTTGTATAGGAGCCTTATAAAAAGCAATATTGTATCTGAAATGCTCACCTTAGTGTTATGGTATATATTTATACATTTACTGTCTAAAAAACGAAATAGAATTCATAAATCAAAGAGTGTCATCACTTGACTCGGCTACTCGATGTTGATAATTTTGCAAGTAGGTCTACTTACTGTCTGGAACCTTAATACAGGCCACCGGACCAGGCACACTTGACCTTTAACTGATATTGTTCCATTGTGATAAGAAGTATTCTACAAAAAGTATGCCGACGTCTGTTTAAAATGATAATGCTTAAGCCCAGGATGTTTCTGTCGTAAAAAAAACTAACGCTTACCAGAAATAGGGTTTTGGTTTTCAAAGGTTAAAAGTAACATCAATAGACCGTAATAATGATTATTTTACATTTGAATGAAAATTAATTTTGTACAATATTTATATAAACACATTTTTGTTAATTTCTGTGATTGTTATTTAATATGCTCCATTCGTATTTGTTATTTTAAGATTCTCATATGGTAATAGGTTTGAAAAACTGACAGATCCAAGAATTATCGAAAGGCAAATATAAAATATATTTATATTTTGTATGCCTGTATAGTTATATAACCTACATTTTTTTAATTTCCTAATGCCCTATACTGAATTATTGAACCATAGATAAGACAGTTATTAAGAAAACGACAGATAGCTTTATTTTCAAAGATTCATGATTGCTGCTAATTCAAAAACACAATACATGGATTATGTTTTTGCAGGCATTATTGCTACTAAAAGATTAATTTGTAAACTTGTTTTTAGTCGTTGGCTATAATAGATCCCCTATTATATTCCCTTTTATAATTTCTTTGAATTACCTCTAGGGGGCATCCAATAATATGGCAATACATTGTACACATTTTTCATTTGCTAAACATTTACATTTTGTAAAAGATTAAAAAATACATATATTTCTAAATATATTTCGAGAAACAAGCGTTAACTTTCATATTTAAAATAATCTGATACCGTGAAGAAAAGGTTTGCTTCAGAAAACATGGAACATTTTGCAAATAAAGAAAGTACCAAGGTAAATCCTTATTGCAAATACATGAAATTGTGAAATAAACATTACATATTCATGGGAAGGTAAGGTTGCAGTGATTTCCAACTGAAGTTGATAAAACTTACTGTGGCGAGCAGACCGGGAATGACCAGACGGGAGCCCGGGAAAAAGCAGTTTGAAACTTGTGCCCCATAGACCGCATCACCCCGGGGGTTGCCTTTATTTAAACACACCACACACACGAAAAACATCCTATCCCGCACAACCATGACTGCCTCGGTTGCTTCCGCTGACCCTCCCAGGATCCCTTGCGGCATTTGGACAAGGCGACGACAGCCGTGTTCGCCACAATTATCTGGCACTATTAAAAATACATTATGATGATCCCAGGCATTTCCATGGTACAATATAATAATTGCTTTTATGAAGCCTTAAATCATTGTGGCCCATTTTTAGTTTGTCCCCAGACAGCAAAATACTTTCAATTCTCGACCAGTGTCCCCTTTAATTGTACAGGCCTGACAGGCCCACCAAAAATATGTATTTAAAAAAGAAAAAACGCACAATTTAATAATATTTGTAAAAAATATATAATGAAATAAAAATAATGCAGCGTTATCTTGACTCGATACTAGTGCTATTGCTAACAGAGTCCCCCATTTATCTCCAAAACAACTCATCTTAATCGAAAGAATGTAAATCTCGCCCTTCTCGCCTTGGCTTACCCGCATGTCAAAACAAAATGCTTTTCTCACGTCAAGCCTGATAAACAATAAAGTGTACCTACACATTTAAAACTGTTTACATCAGCCGTGATGTAAATATGCACTATATTCCTATAATAATCGCACCGGTAAAAAGACTGACAGTATAACTTACATAGGCTAGTGAAGGCAAGCTTATGCTCTTACCTTTCACCATGATATCCTATGTATTTAGAGGATTCAATTAAACTTGAATCTTCTTTTACTTTGTGTTCATAATGAAGCTAATGGCTGTTGGCGGATGAGGGGGTTTACGATGAGGGGCTGTTTTGGAGATGTAAGTTTCCCAGTTTAACAACTAAAATAGGCTATCACCCTTTTCATAGAAAGTTGGTATCCAAAAAGCCAGAGTTGCGATACTGCACATTGTCATGCTATCAATAGACCTATATTCCCGTACCTAATTACAAGTAAACACTGGCCTGTAAGTTACTATGACAGAGATACCCGAATGAGATTGGTTAAACCGATATATTTGTGATTAAAAAAATCGATGTTGGTTCGAATAAAATTAATGTCTTCTCTTCACAAAACGTGTACATCGTTCGTTTATTTTACGGTGCATAGCACCAGGCCTGTAAACAATTCTAGAGGAAACACTGACGAGGTAATCAGATCAGAGTCTTTGACGATGTACCCAGCTCATCACACCATTTCTTGAAAGCTTTGCAGAGGACTTCATCCGTCGTGTCGTTAAATATATCTGCAATATGAGAGCAACAAGTAAAGGCGGTTATTATAACAAAGTACAATTCTTTAAAAGCCTTAGTGTACTTTATATCTAAAATTGGTCTTCTTTGAGATCGCATATTCATTACATTTTGACATCTTAAACACCATCTAATTTGACAACTTTCAAAAGCGGGCCCTCCAATTCCTTGCTAATCCTTCGACTACGCACCAACATCCTGATACTCTGAGGTCCAATGCTGTCACATTGGGCTCTTGTGCACATTATACATCTGCTACTCACCCGCGCGACCCAGGCTGATGGGCAGAGGCATTCTGGCCAGGCCTCCCGAGTGCTTGAGCCGGTTCTGGAATGACCTGTTCACCATCTCCATGGTAAAGTCTGGATGCCACACGGGGAGCTCCAGGCCCTCCATGCAGCCGATAATCCTTAGCTTGTCGTCCTCTGTCAAGAGCCCGCGCTCCCTGGACACGTACACCATGTAGGACATGTCGATGTTCACCGCCTCGCCGTGCAACAGCGTTGGGAGAACTTCCTACAGAGGACATAAGAGAGGACCTTAAATAGACAGAGTAGAAGTGTGCCTAAGAACACATCACAAAACATAAATAGGTGTTTCAATGGGCAATGGGCTTTCTATCTGGAGGCTTGAATGAACAAAGTGGACAAGAAGATGCACATTCCTAAGCAATCTAGGCATTGGCAATATATCGCCGGAGAAACCACGGTCGCGTGTCTGTCATACATGACATGAGCCTGGTCGTCGTGGTGTAGATGGAGATATTGTGGTGGAGATGGAAGAGAAAGAGTGGCCTGTAATGAAGAGGCATCTTTACCATCTCCAGCTCAGGACTGATGAGGTGGCCAAAGTCCACCAGGCGGTTCAGCTCGTCCTCCCAGAGGTTAGGTGCCAGCTCCTCCAGCATGCTCTTGATGGCCATGCGGCTGGACGTCACTGCAGCCTTCCCGTGTTTGCCTCCATATTTACCACTGCCCTCTGACTGAAACTTGGTATCCAGCAGGAACGGACCATGTGTCTCCAGCAGCTCAAAAAGCTCTCTGTGCTTCATCAGGGCCATCTGGAAAGAAGCAAAGTGAAGGAAATATTGGAGAGATCATACTAGATGCGTGCTATGATAACCGTTTTGGATGGTATACATTTATGGTTCCAGGTGTCGGCTTCCTGGTTTCCCATACCTTCAACATTTCCGCCAGCCCGTTGGAGATCTGACGGCGACTGATGGTTTGGAAGAAGGATCGGTCCAGGAAGGTGGCCACCGGCGGAACATAGGAGCCCAGCTTGTTCTTACAGCTCGCAAAGTTCACCCCCGTCTTGGCGCCCACGCTGGCGTCCACGTACGACAGCAGAGTGGTCGGCACTCGGATGTATGGCGTGCGCCTCCGGTATAGCGAGGCGGCCAGCCCCACGATGTCCAGACACACGCCGCCACCGATGGCGATGATGGGCTCTCCGCGTCGGTCCAGCGAGAACTTATGGACCTCGTCAAGGATCTTCATGACCAGCTCCATGGACTTGTTCTCCTCTGTGGTGGGAAGCGGTAGGATACTGTAGACCACGTGGCGGGCCTCTAAGTAGTCGCGCAACTTGGCGGCGTAGAGGTTGTACACTACCTGGTCCATAACCACGAACCTTCGCAGTGGCTTGGGGTTGTTCCTCAGCTCCTCCAGCTGCCGTGGGTCTCTGATGTGACCAAGCAGGAGGGTGTCGTTGCTGGGGTCCAGCAGACACTGGGACTCCACCACTTGGTAGGTGAAGACGATGGGACTGACCACCGTCCAGCTACTGCCCCTCTCTGTCACGCTCTCAAAGCTTTCATACAAGACACAGGATTCAAGTAGAGGGAATTGAAAACAATCTATCTACCTCAAGTCATATTTCTGACACTATAATCAACATTGCCATGGTGACCACGAAAGGCAACATCGACAATGTCTTTCTAGTGAGGTTTCAAATTGTTGAAGAACAATTCGAAGCCTCGCTAGAAAGACATTCAGTCGATGTTGTCTGTAAAAGGGAAATCGTCATGTGTATCAGTAGGAAAAATATTGTCAGCCTTTCTAAACAATATTATTATTACCAGAAGCTGTCATATCATACCAATTTGTAGCCTTATCAGTCAAACGCCTCTGAAGTCTCTCTATTACTGTAGGTTTTGTCATCTTAAATGAATACTATGTGTAATGTCATGGAACTGAGCTCTGTGTCCAGTGACCGGCCACTGTTTAATTTCATAGAAAGCCTGAAAAAACATTTTAAGCAGTGCTGCTAAAAATGCACTACATTAGGTAGGGTTACACACACACACACACACACACACACACACACACACACACACACACACTCACACACTAACTAATTGACACACAGTTGGACACACATACGCAAACACAAACCTGTTCCGCAAGTTGATTCTGTATCAATGATTCTGTGACATTTATATAGGCCTACACATTGACTAAATTCAACTTAATAACACCTAGAATGTAATGAAGCAATATTGCGGTTTGAATTGAATGGGTCGTTTCGGATTACAGCATTCAAAATGATTGCTTACAGAGTTTGATCTTTCCAAGGGGTATTTGTGTGAATGTAGGATCTGAAAGCATCTTCACTTATGGACGCTGGAAGTGGGGGGGGCTGAGGGGGCTGCAGCCCCCCCTGGTGGCGAGAGGCTGAATGTGAAATGCAAAAACCCCCGTGGAAATAAATAAATACATAAATATATCAGACTATTATTATACTATTGTCATTTTATTTACATAACTCAAACAACATATTTGACTATAAATGTCACAAGCATGATTTGATTCACAAAATGTAGTACCACAAACACAGCATAACGACCGTTTAAAGTGTTCTACTCTGGACGTCATCAACTAGGCTAGCACTAGCATTTTGAACAGAGCTAAAAACAGAGCTAAAAAGTATGAGTCAGAAAATAATTTCGGATTTTTTCAAAGATCCTGTGGGTCATGGTTCCACCAAAAGGCAAAACACTACGAATGTAGAATGTGTCAGTATTCAAGTGTCTTTACCAGCATTACCATCAAAGGATCACCCCCCAATCAGACCGGATGAGGAGAGCTTGGATGAGGCGGCGATGCTAACTGCTGCGGCGCCGTCGGTGGATTCTGTTGGTGCTACTAGCGGGGAAGCTAGCACTAGCTACAGTCTGAGTGAGGAGCCTTTTCAGCCAAAAGATTTTTCGTTCCCAGCCTGGCGTTTTGCTAATGAAAACTTCTCCAGATAGCCTCATCTAGGCTATGTTACTTGTTCATAACACTGTCTAATGCATAATATCAGTACCTTGTGCGTGTAATTAAATATTTGAGGTCTTAATTAAAGACATATTCTGAGAAATACTTGCATTTCATGTGTGATTCAATGAAGCACATTCACAAGTTGGCCTTGTGGTGTATTTCTAAAACCTCTGGTCTAATACAGGTTGGTTGTGATGACATCTCATTATAGCCTTTATCACATGATTACTAGGCATATAAATAACCAAGTGTAACACCCTATCGAGAACGTTATTTATTTATGTTTGACCTTTCGCAGTATGACGTCATCGGAACGTTTCTCAGCCCCCCCAACTGTGAATTACTTCCAGCGTCACACACACACACACACACACACACACACACACACACACACACACACACACACACACACACACACACACACACACACACACACACACACACACACTCTGAAGTCTTCCACTTTGTCCATTAATGCCATGCATGGAAACCATTGTGCAAATTTCCATTCGGAAACTGGTCCACTAAACGGTCCTCAACTATTCGTACGGGTTTCAACAGCGAGATTTATTAAAATGGACAATGCGTTCCTAGAAGGATTTTTTTTCAGTAAAATACCTGAGGCTGCCTCTAAAATTATATAAAATAAAATACATATTTTGAATTACGATTGTTTTATTTAGCTATATCTTATCAACAGAACCTGACACAGTATCAATAAATACCAATTATTACCAACTGTTATACTCACATTTTGGCAGCAGAGACGTTGCCTCTGCTGTGGTTTGAGCATGTTCCCATTTTACACCTCCACGTATTGTCAACTCGCAGTAGACTGAACTCAGTCTTTGACTCTGTGCTGCCATTGACTGCATCTCCCAGATTAAGAGTCTTCCCCATAATTTCGATGAATGGGCAATTTACTGGATATAAGGGGATAACAATATATATAGCTGACAAAGAATTGACAAGACGTTTGAGCCGCTGTATTTATACAAGGATGTGTGTTGGGAGGAGCGTTTTATTTACAGGTCTTCACATGAACATGCCACGTGACTTTAGTTTAGTTTTACACAACGATAACCTCACGTGCACTTACTGTTTTTCGGTTCACTCCTGTGGCCACTAATTGTCACTTTTATCCGAACAAATAAACCGCACAATGAAAGGGGTACAAGGTAAGGAACGCTATGCCTCTGAAGCTCTGTTAAAATGATAGTTTTGATCATTCTATTCTGTTAACTAAATACACAGTCAATAACGACTGTAATTGAAAATGGGAATGCCCCGTTTCGTACTTGGAGACATTGTAAAACGGTGCTTGGCGCTACTCACACATAACACACAGTTCTGTGTGTGAATATGTGGGTTATGCCTATTCTGTGGCTTCATAATGCATAGTCTAGTCCTACTGCAAACTGGATAACATAGGCATTAGGCAAGTATCGAACGATCACCTAAACAATTGTGGTACGCCTATAAGCCTAATTCGTAAAGTAAGTAGCCTATCCAATAACTTTTTTAATAGGCTACATTATCTTTTCAGATGGACCGTTTGAACTCATACAAATTCAAGGTCATGTCACAAGGACCCCCTTTGTGTGTGTTTGAAAAACACACACAAGCCAAGTTGTATTCCTTGCCATGATATTTATAGAATACAATGTGTGATAGAAAAGACACTGTCAGTGACTGTCTTGTATTTGACTCATCGCCCATTGCGTCAAAAATAAACACAATAACAATAATATAAATATATTGATCTTGTTTCCGATCTTGTTTTCGAATTTGTCTTAATTGAAATAATAAAATACCACTCCCTCTACCCCTTTTTAATTTTGAGCGCACTGCAAGAGCTATTTGCCCACTGCCCTGGCAATTGGAGCCGCCCTTCGTCTAATTTTGGATCTGCTCAGGGGGTGTCACTGCACGTGATATCTACTTCTGAGTTACGAAATCTAATAATTGTCACGTTTCGGCATCAGGGGTTCATACTGCACGTGACATCTACACATTTTTTGGGTTCCCTACGTGGATTCGTGAATTGACTACAAACCACGTGACTTTAGTTTAGTTTAGATAAAAAAAAATCACCTACACTCACTGTCGACATGCGAGTGTTTAGTCATGTCACTTTTGGCCAAAAATAACAAACCGCACCTTGCAACTAGTTGACGACCACGAGATGATGTTCGATTACAAAAACATCGAGATGATTGCCTGAGGGGTTGGCAATCCCTGCACTGCCCTTGGGGAACTCTGGCTCCTGCTCCCTGTTCTCGGGGTTCATACTGCACGTGACATCAACCGACTTCGAGTTACAAAAGTCATATTTGATACATACCACGTGACTTTGGTTTAGGTAACTCAAAGGGCATCTGTACTCACTTGAACTATGCGTTACAACACGTCCTCCACCATCGTGGACATAATTGACACCTTTAGCCGAAAAAATAGTAAACCGCAACATGCAAGCAGTTAAAGGTAAGGGATGTTATATGACTCTGATGGTCTTTATAGTTATCGTTTGATAATAAAATTGTGTCAACTAACAACTTGACAACATTTTTGTGTAAATGGAACAAATGGGTCGGTTGGATCTTTTGAAGTTAAAGGCACCCAGTGCAACTTTCGAGGCTTAAAAATAAACATTCAATTTCTAGTCTTTTTTACACGTAGTAAGTTTCAATAACTCCATACCATTACATACCGACATTTAAGCAGCAAAGATGAGACGTCGTTGTGTGGTGAGAACTGATACAAAATCGATAACAACAACAATGCCGCCATTTTCTTTATTTTTTGTAACCTACAATAAATAAAGCAGGCTTCCAGTCAATGGAAAAATGGCTTCTCCCCACCGGCGATTGTTGTTGTTTACGATTTTCTATCAGTTCTCACCACACAACGACGTCTCATCTTTGCTCCTTGAATGTCGATATGTAATGGTATGGAGTTATTGAAACTTACTACGTGTAAAAAAAGACTAGAAATTGAATGTTTATTTTTCATTGAATGTTTACATAAAGTTGCACTGGGTGCCTTTAAGAGATGAGTTGGTCTGACTGAGTGAGCCTGCAACTTGCGATCAGTTGTGAATGAGAAAAAAATAACATACTGAAGGCATTCTATTAGCGTTTAAGTAGTGTCTTTATGCAACTTTATTTTATTATGTCATTATACACAGGAAACAAAATATTTACAGCTGTATTTGAGCTGTTTCAGCAAACCTTAAGCCCTACGTTTTTAGTCACTATGCGTACAGGTTAGTAAAGGCCTTTTCAGACAAGCTGCAATATATCGTTCACTTTTGCAAATTGTATTATTACTCTTCCACAGTTTCAGACACACCAATGGAATTCCTGGTGGAGTACCTAACGAGAGCCCAGGAGATATGTGACGGAATGGCTCACATTCCGGCGGAGCTGAAGGATAACCTGGGGAAAGCTTTAGAATTAGCCAGTGGCCTAGACCACTACTTGGAGGGAATGACGTCAAAGGAAAGTGAACAGCTAGCAGAACTTAACGCGTAGGTCCTGTTTTTATTTTACTCACTTTTTTCCATTATACATACATCTTTATTGAACATTTAA
>NC_082394.1:17876286-17878786 GCF_031168955.1 Gadus macrocephalus
AGCGGGTAGGTCGAGGGCCCCCCGCGGGGGGGGGGGGGGGAGGCTGCTGTGTCTGTGCTGCTGTCGCTCCATCTCATGTCTCTGTGCTGCATACGGCCCCTGCTTGCCTAATGCCTCCCATGCTTCTCCCCGGTGCCTTTTGGTGATGCTCCATAACCCCCCCCCCCCATCATCTACCCCCCATGGCTTGTGCTAATTCTCATTTGGATCCTTGTCCCCGTCTGTCCTCGGTGTCTTGTCTGTCCCCGCGGTGCGTCCGTCCGTCTGTCCGTGGTGTCCCTGCTGCCTGCGTACCCCCACACATCTGCATCCTGCCGCTCCCCCCCTCCTCCCCCCACCCGCCCCCCCGCCCCCCCTCCCCGCGGCCCCCCCCCCCAGGGCGCGGTGCGCACCAACCTGTCCCTGCACCGGTGCTTTTGTGCGCGTGGAGGACGGGGGCGGGTCCTGGTGGACGGTGGACGAGGAGGCGCGTCCGCACGTGCAACGCGGCCGCCCGCGGAAACCCGCCTATGCCGCCGCCGACCGCAGCCTTGACCAGCTGCTCGTACAGTAAGCCCCTCCCACCCCCCCATGCCGCTTCACCCCCCCTCCCCCCCCCCCCTCATCCGTCATGCTCCGCCCGCTGGCTTCCTGTGCTGTGATGTTGGCTGTCCGTACCTGTGTGGTGTTTGTTATGTGATCAGTAGCATAGCCTTAGCACCTTGCATTACCGCAGTGGTAACTACGTTAGTAAAACATTTGATATACACCTAAATATATATATATACAGTTGTTATGTGATATTTTATTGATCTCAGGGCGTGTAAGAGTGGTGTGTGAGGTGAGTGGTGCTAATCGGATTGTTTCTAATGCGCCCAGAAGCCCGGCGTTGGTGAAGAACATCCAGACCAGCCTGGGATACGGCCGGCGGCTCGCGCTCCTGCCGCCTTCCAGGTACACCTTACACACACACACACACACACACACACACACACACACACACAGACACACAGACACACAGACACACACACAGACACACAGACACACACACACACACACACACACACACACAGACACACACACACACACACACACACACGCACACAAATACACAAAAAACACGCACACAGACACAGACACACACACACACACACACACACACACTGACACGCAGATACACAAAAACACACACACATTCACACACACGCACACACACATACAATCACTCCAACCTCCCACCGACCCGCCCAAACAGTGAACTCTATCTGAGGACTTCTGTCTGCACACTCCCCAAGTGGAAATTACAACCATAAGTTTGTCTCCACCTCAGACACACACACACACAGACACACACACTCACCTTGGCTTTGTTTTCATTGTGTGTGAGTGTGTGTGTGTGTGTGTGTGTGTGTGTGTGGGGGGGGGCACACGTGTGTGGTATCGGTGGGTTGGGGAGAGAGAGGCCGAGAGAAAGCGCTGACAGCTTTCTTCCGCTCCGTGTTTTAACGCCCGGGGAATGGGTCTGCTTTTTTTCCTCCGGCGTTGTTCAGGCTTCGATGGCAGAACACAACATACCTCTATACACTACGGCCTCCATGGGAAGCCCCACCCTCAACTCGCTGGCCAACGCCATCCGGCAGGAGATGAACGGGGCCATGGACCATGGAAACAGCAACGGCAGTGACAGCAGCCCCGGGCGTTCGCCCTTGCCAGCTATGTGAGTGGCACACACACATTCACGCGAACACACTCCCACACAGCGAACACACACTCTCATACTTTTATAACCCACAACCTTCCCCATCCATTCCCAACCCCCCCCCCCCCCCCCCCCCCCCACTTCCTGTCTTGAGAGGAGAAAGCAGAGCGGCTGCCTGCCTCCACTGCTGGCACGGGCCGCGCTCCAGGAATAACCGCCATAGAGCGGGGGGTTGACAACGACACAGAGGGAGAGAAAGACTGAAAGGGGGAGAGAAAGGGAGGCTTTGGCCCACCCCTGCTGATGCCAAGGGAAAAGTACACAAGATGAAAAAGGAAAAAAGGAGGAGCCAAAGGGAGACAATCACTGAAGGGAAGAGTGATGATCTTGGAGGGGGATGGGTGTGTGTGTGTGTGTGTGTGTGTGCGTGTGGGGTCACGGCCAGAGCTATGGCGGGCCTCCCTGTAGAAAGAGGAAACTCCACCTTTAGAGGCTTCCAGACGGCTGGGAGGAGTGGGACCGAGCCCCTCTCGTGTTGTTTCAACAGCCCGTTTAGAAACTCTGCTTTATTGCCGCTTAAGAATGAGCGGCGGCGGTGGTGGCGGCGGCGGTGGGCGGCGGCGGGTGGCGGCGGCGGCGGTGGCGGCGGCGGCGGCGTCTGAGGGCCTCCCAGCGCCATAATCACCAGCCCAATTTGTTTCCAAATATTTACAAAATACCCCTGGACGCCAAAAGGCAGTCTTTCAGAGAACGCACGCGGTAAAGTGAGCCCTGACACTTCCTCCTTCTTTTTAGCCGTTGAAAGGAAAAACAACACGCGCT
>NC_082394.1:17881286-17918796 GCF_031168955.1 Gadus macrocephalus
CCTCCCCCCCTCCCTCCATCCCTCCCCCGTCCTCCCTCCATCCCTCCCCCCCTCCCTCCATCCCTCCCCCGTCCTCCCTCCGTCCCTCCCCCGTCCTCCCTCCATCCCTCCCCCGTCCTCCCTCCGTCCCTCCCCCGTCCTCCCTCCATCCCTCCCCCCGCCCTCCCCCGTCCTCCCTCCATCCCTCCCCCGTCATCCCTCCATCCCTCCCCTCCCTCCATCCCTCCCCCCCCCCCTCCTCCCTCCATCCCTCCCCCCCCCTCCCCAACCCTCCCCCAGTCTTGAGCTTCGGTCCTAACCCGTACCTCTTCAGAGTGTCGTGCGCCCGCCCTGACCCCGTGTTGTCGTGTGATTCCCCCCCAGGCACCACATCAAGGAGGAGCCCCTCGACCCCGAGGACGAGGGCCCCCTCTCCCTGGTGACCACGGCCAGCCCCGACTTCGACCACCACAGAGATTACGATGACGAGCAGGGGCACGTGGACATGATGTGAGGCCTCCCGCTCTCCCTCCCCCTCCCCCTCGCTCTCTCTCTCTCTCTCTCTCTCTCTCTCTCTCTCTCTCTCTCTCTCTCTCTCTCTCCCTCGTGCTCACTGTTACCAACGCCCCAGGCCCCTCCCCCCCGGTCCACCTGAAGGCCCGCCCCTCCCGGCCCCCGCGGAAAAGGTTTCCGTGGACGGAAGGACCGACGGCTCGCAGCTCCAAGCCCCTCCCCCCAACCCACCACCCACCAACACGTCCCTGAAGGAACGTTTAGGGTGCCATGACGATACAGAGAGGAGAACACTGAACAGTGATACCGTCCCGCGCGGGGATGGCCGGTCTCTCTTCTGTCTTTCTTTTGTTTCTTTTATTTCTTTCCTACATTTCATTTGTAGCGAAACTGCCGGAAAACGGTTTGGGAAAAATAAACAGAATTTCTACTTCTATCGGGGCGTTGGGGACGGACCGAGGGGGATGTGGGGGGGGGGGGTCTTGTTTTTTTTTTTCGGCGGGAATTTACGGCGGGAACCCCTCAAAGTTCCCCTCACAGCCAAGACGGACTGCGATCCAAGCACCCCTCCCACCCCCTCCCCACCACCCCACCTCCACTGCCATAGGACGTACGTCTGTCCTCTCCTCTCTCTCACACATGCACACAAACGGACTCAACTCTCTCTCACAGACATTCATGTGACCATATGCTCTATACGGACAGAGCAGAGAGAGAGAGCGAGAGAGAGAGAGAACGAGAGACATTCGATTTGCACGCATTGGACGTGAGAGAAGGAGGTCATGTCGGTGGACATCTCGAACCATCGACGCTGCCTTTCAACACTTTCCTTGGTTGGCGTCCTCCTTTGACCGGGATGAACTATCGTGGTTTCTGTTTTTAAATGGAGGGGGGAGGGGTTGCTAGTGTATATCAAAATATCTATTGTGTGTTTGTCCTCCATTTGCTGTTGCATCTACATGTCGCTCTGGCGTTTTTTGTTTTGTCGTTGTAATTATTTCATAATTTTTTGTTTTGACCTGATCAGACCTCATACGTTCGGCTGGGGAGATTCTTGTGCGCTCGGCCCCTCGATGATGAATGTTTTAGTGGTTTTTAATTCTGTGTTTTGCCCCCTCTCAGCCCCCTCTCCCCTCCTGTAGACAATTTGCGGTCGCCAAGCAGAATGTCAAGTTACGAAATCATATTTTTCTGTCATTTATTCGACAATATTCCGAACGCCACCAACCTGAACCACAGGCCACACCTACACGTACACACACACACACAAACACACACACACACTCTGTTCCATGAAGTCCGTGGGCAATGCACTACTCTTAATGAAGGTTCTCTCGCCACGCATCAATGAAGTCTAATTTAACCTACGAATGAATGACAGAGAAATCGTGCCGGTTATGATTTGTCTCCTGGAATTATACTGTAGGGGGTAGGGGGGGAGACGGGTCCTTCCAGTGGAGCATGTCTAGGGCGAAAACCAACTAAATCCCAGATAACAACACAAGACGTTTCTATATCTCTCTCTCTCTCTGTGTTTTGTTGTATTTTTTGCTTCCACCACCACGCCATTCAGGTGTCTTTAGCCAATCACGCATCATCTTTCGTTTCTTTCTTCCATGGCGGAGCAATTACGTTCATCGCGGTTTGCCGACTTTTAACTGGGGACCCAACCCCCTTTCTTCATATAATTCGTCGCCCTGCGCAACATGGCAGTTCGCCGTTTTAGCGGTCAGGCCGTGATAAACAAGGCACCAATCGGAGGCTTCATTTCATGAAGCGGCTGCCCCGAGACTCGCAATAACCAATGACTGAACATTCCAACGTTCGACAGGCACGGTCGAGGGCCAATAGAGAGAGAGTATACAGTACACACACCGTCGATGGAGATGGGTTCAGCACACTCAAGGGTCAATACCCCTGTCCAAGTTGGTCCAGACTGCAACTATTAATGTGTTGTAAAGCAAAAATAGACAAATTTTAAGATTGAGTGACAAAAGGAAACTGAGTGAATCGTCATTACTGTTAAATCAACCACTTTTTTGTTTTTTATTTATAACTTTCTTTTTTAATGTTTTAACTGGCATTTATTGTTGTTGATGCATCTGATACTGTGTTCTGTGAGTACCAAAGATAATCTACTAAGTCAAAGAATTGTTTTTCTCTCCACGCAATAGGCGACATAGTGAAATGGCCAAATATTTCTCCTGCGCTCTCTCCCATCGGATTAGGAAGGATTACGTATGACATCAAAAATAATACCAGATTGAAATAGACTGGGAGGACTGGGATAGAAGCTTTGTCTACTTGATCAAATCAAATACAAAATAAAAACCAAAATCGGTTGGCTTTAAGCGGACATCTGTACCGTACCCTACTATTTTTAGTTTCTTGCTTTTTCAGTGACCAAAACAGAATGGGAGACGCAGAGAGGGGCCTCCACCGTGTTTATGACCAAATTAGGGGAACGGTTTGTCTGCTCAGCCAATCAGTAGGAGGTACTGTACCCTTACTGCTGTACAGTTGAGAGAATACAAGTATAGAGTTGCTGTAAGTTACGCCACGGATAGAAATGAACAGAACATTGCAGTGGGGTTCAAGAGAAAAGCTTTCGCAGAGACAAATAGGGGAACATGAATCTGTACTTTGACTGGACCACAAAATGATTCACTGCTATCGTTTGTCATGTTTCTTTAAGAGCGGGGGGGGGAGACTGGGGGTTCTTCATGACCTCTCGCTGCCTCTTCTTGCGTGTCAGATCTCAGACGATTGTATGCCATGTTTTGAAGTTTGTTTTTACTCGTCACTTGAAACGTGACTCTTGGCTCCCCTCTGGCTACGGTGGCGAAAAAGAGTGTTGTTGTTTTTTGCTCATCTTTTGTTGTTGTTTTTGTTCATCGATTGTTGTTTGTAGTTCCTGTCCACGTAAAAAACAACATTTTTTCATATTAAAACAGAAACACTCCTGTCCACCAACTAAAGCTGGGTGCGAGGTACTTCATGACAATTGGTGTTTTGTTCATTGAACCAACCTGTTCACCGTGCATTATTTCAACCAGCTTGTAAGAAGATGTGAGGAGTGATTTACGAGTTACATGTAATGTCCCACCACACACAAACACACACACACACACACACACACACACACACACACACCACATTCAAAGGGTCCATTTCTAGGTCAAGTTATTCTTGTCCTCAGAATGTGTGGCTCGACCCCAGACTAAAGATAACGGCATTAGAAGACGTAATACCTCATTCCAGACCTATAGGGAGGGATTTGGTTTGAACGAGAGAGGGAAAACATTTCATTCAGTTGCTCTTCCGTGTCTTGCATGTGTGTGTGTCTGAAACTGTAGAGAGGAAATATATTTAAAACACGTAGAGAGACTCAAATGAGTTGCTCATCTGGTGGGATTCATGTTATGTTTTTTTTCCTCTTGTTTTTCTTGCAAACCAATCTAAACCTCAGGCCATCAGTTCGCTAACGTTGGGTCTTCTTTGAGATGTTTTCCACCAACAGGTTGTTCGTACATTGTCTGTATCGCCCTCAGTCTCCTTCTCCCCCCTGAATCCTTCTGTTGATCGCGTTTTTCTTTTTCTTTACAAAGTTCCACAAATGCATCTGATTCCGGTGTTGGCTTTCGTCGCCCGTAACCGCTCGGTTCTTTGGCTTCGACTTTGAAATAGCTACCAAATGAGAAAGAAAAAAAAAAACGCTGTATGTATTGGAAACGCAAAATGTGCTGCAAATAATGTATTTGACTTAGTAAGCCAAGGCGTTGGATGACAACGGGAAAAAAATGAGGGAAAATACGGTATCCGCAGCGAGTGAGGGGGTAGGGGGTTTGGGGGTCGAACACAATTTTATGTATTTTAAACTGTAATATAGATGAACCAGACTTTTCTGGGTTATTGTTAAATGACCTAAGCATTTTGTACAGAAGATTTTTTGGTTTTCTCTTTTTCCTCCTCTCTGTGCTGAAGCTGTTTTTTTTTTTTATACTTGGTTTCGATGGTCCAACCACTGGCCACTGTGGCCGTCTGTAGACCGCTCTGAGGACCTGGGCGGCGAGGGGGCTGCATGAGGTATTCCAGGGGTGGGGGGATGGGTGGGGGTCGGGGGGGTCGTTAGGGAATGGGCTCTGGTTAGAGTGGTCTGTAATAATATAAGTGTGTATCAAACTAATGATATTTTCTATGAAACTATCAGGGGGATAAAGAAAAAGAAGAAAAAAATATGCAGTGCCAAGATGTAAAGAATAAAGATTTTTTTTTCGTTTTGTTGAGAATTGAGTTCACTCTCGCACATGGAAAATGTGTCCTTATCGTCAACGACATCCACGTCATCGCCATCTTAATTGTTTAAACTGTTTAGGCGGTTTAAAGAATAATTTAGCCCATGTTCTTCAATTCTTCTTTTTTTTAACTCGGACCACCTGTCACTGGTGGTCTCGCTGACCCGAGCATTCGAAACATGCAATAAAATTGCCAGTTGGTCAGATTGTTTCCTCGCGTCTCTCCTTGTCTGTATCTGTATTATTATTATTATTATTATTATTATTATTTATTTTGGTCAGTATGGAGTCAACGTTGTGGTAGCGGATGACCTTTTGACCTTTGTTGATAGCAAATTAGCTTTTGCTCGCCCTGACTGTACGATTGGGCAAGTATACAAAAGGGAAAAGAAATTACGGAAAAGCGACTGATATATAGAAAACTGATGTTAGTGAAGAAATGCTGGACGCATTCATCCCTTACTAACTGAAATGGTTTGAAATGTTTTCACATGAGTACACCTCATACACTAGACAATGATTTAAACTCCTACTATGGAGAAGCCTATGTTTGTACTCACAGTACAGAGTATCCCACATTATCTCCTAGCCTCTACGGAGCTGGCGGCTGGCGCCACCGCCGTGCCAGCCTCGACATTAAATTATCTCGCAATTAAAAGAGACACTTAAACTGTCCTCTCCTAACAGCAATTTAGGTAACTGCATTTGATAAGTCATAAATTGCCGTCGCATTAAAAATTCCCTGAAAAATATTGTTGGTGTGAGATGTGTGCGGAAACGTCTCCGTAGGAAGCTAATGCCGAGGACTGGGCTGTGTTTTTTTTATGGCGGAGGTTGGGGGGGTCACGTTGTCCACTAAACAGCAGACAGAGATCAGGTCTAAGCACTTTTAATCTTGTGAAACAAGCAATTACAAATAGTCGCATTGATTCGTTAAAAAGCTTCGGGTGACATAAATCGTTCCTGCGCTCGGCTTATTGCACCGATAAATAAATGTCAAGTGCATTATTAATTAAGAGCTTTGAAAGACAAGATTTAATGCAAATGATATAAAAATCTTGAGCCATCTTTAGCAGGGCTATATTTCCACCAGTGTGTGTGTGTGTGTGTGTGTGTGAGTGTTTGGTGACGTGTGTTGCCTTTTGCGTACAGTAAATAATAGTAGACTAACAGAATCTCTTCTTTATCTGGAGTGGGTGTCCATGGCAGGTTGTTCTCATGTTCGGATTTTCAGGCGTGTTCTGCAGAGGCGTGGGTTGGAATTCAAAAGCAATTCAACTGATTGAATCAAACAGTTTATCACTAATTTCCCTCCACACCTTATTGCTATCATAACAATAGGCCTGCGATTTATGAAGCTAAGGCTTTTATCAGGAACAGCAGTTGGCTTAACAGCAGGCATCTAAACAGATACCATCCACCAACACCGTGACATTTTTAACTACTAACTGATTGGTAAAAAAAAAAACGTGGAAATAATTTGATATTTGTTTGATGTGCAAGCAATTTAGCTGTTGTTTGGAGTTCTGCCCCAAAAAAGACAGAGGCAAAGGCCTTAGGATAGTATTGATAGATAGATAGATAGATAGATAAATACTTTAATAATCCCAGAGGGAAATTATTTAAATTATTGTATCGTTTATAAATTGAATGGAGCAATTAGTTAATCACTTCATCATCCACTGCAGTCACACCCACTTAATGACACCTCATCACAATAGAACATCACAAGAAGGACTGCTATTTCCTTGTTCCTGAAACAACAACACTACCACCACAATAACAGCGGTATCATTTCCCCTCCATTCTCCCCACACCCATACCTGTATGTCAGGGATGCGAAACCCCCACAAAATGTTCAATTGTTCCCAGAAAAAAAAAAAAAAAACGGTGGCATTGACTTTGCTGTCCTCTAACGAGAGAGGGGCTTCAGTCACACCAGTGGAAAAGCCGTCTGGCAGCGGCCCAACACCGCAGTGAAGGCAATTAACAGCCCTGCAGTGTTTGCTATCCACCCAGCGCTGTGAAGGATTTGTTTATTAAGATGGGCTGCGGGCGCCGGTGTGCAGCAGACCTGCTTGTAATTAGATTCCAATTATTTGTCTGTTTCTGATATTGTAAACTGGCACTTAGCGCATCAGTTAAATTGACACAGTGAAACGCCTGGTTTGCTCGGTAATTAAAAGGCGCTGTGTTAATTAGCTGATGACCACTTTATTTGCGGTGCCCTCGTGTTGGGGGGCTCCTCCGCGGCGCGGCGCGCTGTTTGGATCGCGCGCTGCCAGACGTTTCCCTAATCAGCCCTTGTTTTGTTTCAATTACCACCTGCTGTTCAGACGGCATGCCTGGGTGCCCCCCCCCACCCCGCCCTGCTTCCCCCTTATACCCCCCCGCCCCCTACCTCCCCCCCCCCCCCCCCCCCTCCCTCGGCCACCCCCCTCGGCCCACGCCCGCGCTTGTGCTTGTGTTTGTGTGCGTTTGTGTGTGAGTGTGTTTGTTTGTATTCAGCAACCCAGTCAGGTACATACACAAACACACGCACACACACACACACACATAAAAAACCCAACGTTTAGGCCTGCATTCTGTTTGATATTGGAAGGCAGTGCCCAGGCAGTCTGACCAAGCAGAGAGGTCAACCAAGGATGGATGAAGGTATTAAAGATGCTCCTCCCGTCCCTGAGCAGGCCTCACGTGAGCAGCCCACGCTAACCACTCTCTCTTATCGAGGTCATAGCTGAGGAGCTAACACTGATCTTAAATAAGTAACTCTGTGCCAGTGTCTGTGTGTGTGTGTGTGTGTGTGTGTGTGTGTGTGTGTTTGTGCATGCGGGTTTGTGCATGCGACACTGTGTGTGTGTGTGTGTGTGTGTTTGTGTGTGGTTGTGTGGGGCCTATACCACCCCGACGTCAGCACCATAGAATCCTTGTGCTGACATTCCGTTCATTTAATGAATGAAAATATCCGTTTTATGTTATGTTGAACACCTTTTGTCCATGATACAAACCGCGTGAGCAGGGACGTCACTAGGATTTAGAGGCTGGGGGGGCTTAGCCCCTAGCAGTGCCCGAAATGCAAGCGATATTTTTTCATCACATCTTTAAAGTGGTTCTTTAATTCATATTACAGTAGAGAGTACAGCAGAGCATGTATCAGGGCCTGTTTTCTGGCTCACTCTCTTTTCTTTACTTGCCTTAAGACCTCCTGCTTCCCTCTCCTGAGTCTTCAGGATGTCCTCTTTAAAAAATATATAAATAAGCTAAAAAAATGTACGAGTTGGTATGATTCAAGTCTACATATTGGGGTGAGTTCAAGGAAAATAGTTTAGAAATAAATCCAACAATGCAAATGAAAGAATATATAGGCTAATTTCATAAACTCACCCTTTCCAAATAAAGTTTAGGCCTATTTCTGCCTGCCACTGATATTTCTCTATTGTGTCTGAAAATAGTCTATACATTGAACAGAGGTTAACATAATGGTGTGGTGCATCCCTGAATTAGTTTAGTCACTAATGAAATTTGACAACACAGAACAATTGAAGTCTGAATCTTTCTGAAATATTTATTCTGCCAAATAATACGGTATGTGAAAAAAGTAGAAACAAAAAATAAAAAATATAGATAGCTGTAAGCAGTTATGTGGGTGTCAAGCATAATGGGACTCGATAAACTAATTCTGCCGGACGGACGTAATCGGCTAGGTGGCTACATGACGACGGGACTCGATAAACTAATTCTGCTGAACGGACGTAATCGGCTAGGTAGCTACATGACGACCGTATCGGTAATCGGACGGAAGTAATCGGCTACATGACGACCGGGACTCGATAAACTAATTCTGCCACGTTAAATGGCCCTCACCCCTAGCCCCTCCCGCCAGTGCTCTCGGAAACTATTTTAATCCAAAAGACAACTTCTAATTGTATTAGTATTTATTTCAACTCATACTCTGCCTTATTATGTTAAGTCAACACAGTCTCACTCCCTACTCGTCAAATGTGTGACGCATGGCCAAGGATCCCTGGCGTCAATTTCCGACGAAAAATGGGTACCTTTTTCATAGTTTTTCAACGCCAGATAGACATTCATGTTAATCCCTCACCGTCGGATATAGACGAAAGGAAATCAATGTCTATCAACGGTGATGCCGTCACGTTATGCAACTATTGTCGATTGATTTGTTTGACAGATTCACCATTAAACGTGTTTCTGATGACATTTCTAGTGAGAAATGTACTTTTTCCTTGAATAATCTTCAATCAGTGCATGTGTATGATCTTTATTAATCTTTATTATCTGAATGGGAAATGCAATATTTTAGGATCGATTCACCTTTAAACGTGTTTCTAATAACATTTCTAGCGAGAAATATACTTTTTACTTGCATAATCTTCAGTCAGTGATTGTGTCTGATCTTTAGTTTTATAGTTATTAGGAAGATTTAATCGTCTCGCTCGCATGTTTCAACGACGTCAGGATGCTAGGGACGCTGCTTTCGGTAAACTAGCAGCTCACGTGTTTCCTGCGTTTGTGTTATTAAACCGTTACTTTATGTAACTTTTAATGATATTGTAATAACCACAGGCGAGGTATTGAGCGAAGTAAGCTTGATAGCAGGTTTATTGGATTCCACAATCGGACAGGCAGGCACAGCTCCACCGGAAAACTACAACAACCAAAACTCCCGCCCGGAAGGAAACCCCCGGAACCCCCTCTCAGAAGGCCCGCCTCTTCCTCCCAAACCCTGTGACGTGAAACACGTTGATCTGAGAGCCAATCCAGTCGCCAAAAGCATACGTTGACAGTGTACGTTTTCGTGAACACTGGATTAAGGTCGCATTTCAACATAAAATAGCGTGTTAGCACACATACACACACACACACACGCACGCACGCACGCACGCACGCACACACACACACACACACACACACACACACACACACACACACACACACACACACACACACACACACACACACACAATGCATTTCGCTGCTAAAACAACAACTTGGGCTGCTTCTAGGACATTTTGGGTGGATTTTGAACGGTATGTGGGCAGGACGTTTTTTGCAGGCAGGACCTGGCACTGCGCTGTTGCCCGAGGTGCAGAAATGCTCCGGAACAGATCGATCAGTGTGTTCTCTCTGATTAGCTCTTAATTGAGATCACCTGTCACACACCCCTTTATTAAAGGTGAAGACAATGGGTTTGGTTTACTTTTTGCATCGGCCTGTGTCAATCGAGGTTGAGTTTAGTGAGGTTTGAACGTTTTCGATCTAGATTGCAGATCACTATTGTCACTTTATACAAACTGAAAGTATGCGTGTTTGTTTTTGTGGGCATTTGACTGAACAGCCCAGACAAATATTGCTACCAACATGGCACTTCGAAACAGACCACCGCAGTGAGTAAAAGTTATTTTCCTTTATTAAATGTTGATGTTTTTGGGCTGTCTCCTCAGACACAAGCCATCAGTATCCCTGCTCTTTGCACCTTGACATGCATGTCGCCGCTGTTTGTTAACCTAGCTTTGCTGATTTGTATCTTGTGATGTGTGTGTGTTTTTCTTAACAGGTGTTAGATGACTGACAAGATCTATGGGGGGGCCCCCTTTGGGCCCCCCCATACCAACTTAGTCTTCAAAGGAATCTAGTGCCATGGGACTCCAGTGTCTTCAAAACATCCTCGGAATACATGTGTATGAATGGTCCACCGAAGGGTTGATCTGGAAGCCACCACGGTCCACGCAGTAATCTGCTGCGTGGGCCGTAGTGGCTTCCAGAGCCATCTTTCGGTCTTGGTCAGGATTTGTTACAGTTGCCCTTCAATGTAGCAGGCTACGGGTTTCTGAAGAAGCCTGCTTTACGTAGCATTGGAGTACAAATATTGTGCAAAATGCTCATGTAATTGCACTAGCACTAGTAACCTGTAGATTAGCTTAGTTTAACGTCATTCCGTGCTGTCTCTGTCAAATGTGTGGCTTACTTTAAGTCCACAAGGCCCTCTGGTAAACCACGTTGGAACACCCCTGGACAAGGTGATTAGTCACTGGGTGTGTGCTAAAGTTTTGTTCCATTTTTCACTAGTTGGTTAAGGTTTGGTAGAATTGTTTGGATGCTAGCGACGTGATGGCGTATGTACAAGAGCCTACCGTGGCCAGGCCACAGTTGCGACGGTCACGGCCAGATGGCCTAGTGTGAGTGCAACCTTGATTGCATTTGTATACTGTTTACCATTGGATGTTTATGCAATTTGGCTTAATTCATCCGCAGTAAAGCTGCATTTGACTATTCCAGGGTCGTTTTGTACAGGCTTTCAATTGACCATGTTGACTAGTTTTTTTTACCCTTGCTTACAATCCAACGGTTGTGACCACTTATGCAACTGGGCTGTGAACCTTGCAATTCTAGTTGCATATTTGTACACGCAAGCTTGTCCATTTCTATCGCCATCACTAACACTAGCTTCAGCATTTCCTTGTAGGCCCTTAGCTGACTTGTGTATTGGAGCGATGATTTGGGTATTTTACGATGCGTGAAAACCTAAAATAAAGCAAAATGCGTGTCTGGTGTGCAAGAGCCAATTTGTTGGCTTGCAGTAGTCTTTAAGGTTGCCGTAGGTCGTAAGCCATCTGGAGGTTGTGGCAATGGAGGCTTGTGGTAGATCTGCCATCCAAGAAAGGTTAATTCTTCTGAAGCATGATTAATAGTTTAGTAAATTGAATCTATTCATATAGAACTATAAAATCCAAGACTGCAGCCAGTAACTTGGATCGCAATATGTGGAAAGTAAACTATAAAAAAAGTAAACTATAAAACTATGTGGAAAGTAAACTGTGGAAAGAAACTATAAAAACTACAAAATGACTCTATTAATGCAGGCTATGTGGAAAATGCGCCGACTTTGGCTCAGCCTGGCTCCGCCTCTTCCGCTACGTAGCTAAGATGGCTGCCGTTGAGTACGGGGAGTGTCCTTCGATCCACACTTCAGGATTAGCCCGCTTTGAGTGCGGCATCCGGGTCCTTGAAGTATACTTCTTTTCGCCGGATCTTACTAAAATTTTGGCTAGTAAGTACGGACAGTACGGGTATTGGAACACGGCACAGGTTCGAGCGTGTGCATGGGTTGAATTGCGTGTGTCTCACGCCGAATGCATGAGACATGAGAGCCCTGTACTTACGTGACACAAACCAGCACCGCAAACGTTCTCTCCCGCTTGAGATGACGTCTTTCTTTACAGGTTCATGGGTCTGATTCGCCGATTTCCCATGCTGATATCCCCGAAGATTCTCGGGCATCTTCGACAATTTGGCTATAGATTGTCTCTCATTACATGCTAATTAATATAATTATAGCCTAATTATATATATAGCCTATACATATATATAGGCAATATATATAATTAGGCAATATATATATACATATAGCATTTGTGGTTTTGGCATAAACATAACTAGGGTGCACTGTACTATCTGCGCACACCCTTTCTGAAGCCTCTCTCGCTCTCTCTCTCTCTCTGTCCCTCCCTCTCTCTCTTTCTCTCTCTCTCGTACCGTTTTGTGGAGCACGTTAATTGTCTTAGAACACTCCCATTCAGAATGCATTGGTTTACATTTCGTTCTGTGTAACACGCAAAAAGTCGGACTATCGTGCTCTGGAACACGCTTCAATAGATTAACGTTCATGCGCAGGAGCACGCAATCGCGTGATACCGGGTTGAAATCTCGGATATGTCGTTCTCGGGGCCCCGGGAAATGTGTGTAAACATTTTAGCCTCCCTAGCTATCTCGAAAAGGTCGGAAAAGGGGCGTGACCTCCAACAGTACAGTAAATGTACATAAGACAGAGGTTAGTTTCTAGTCCCCATTTTTTGTGGGATGGAGGTGTACATTTGTGGCTTAAGGTGTGTAGACACAGCTGGCCTGTGGCCACGTTTTTGAAGTCTGGGGTCAAAAGGAGCCGGCACCACGCCGCTTATGAGATAACAAAAAGTGAATGTGTATTTCTCTCGTAATTTTTTGTCATTATTAAAGAGAAGCCTGATTCTCAGATATGCGTGTTGGATGGCTAGGGTGTAGGTCTGGGAAGAACTTCAGGCCAAAATCTTGCAAGCGAGCCGCTGGGTGCAGGTGCAACGAGATGGAGCACTTGCTGAGTCATTTCCTGTAGGGCTGGAGCCACAGGTTGAAGCGTATGCGTCCTTTGAGACCCCCTTTGATATATAAGAGACCTCAAAGTACAGTTTACTTAAATGTTGTCGACCCAGTCACCTATTGCATCACTTCCTTTAGGGCTTCGGCCTCCTAATTGATCATTGTAGTATAATTGAATGCCCTCTTTCATATATATGATACCTCCACCACTGGGACGTGGCAACAATTCTCCAAATCCATATGGGGAGGGGGGGGGGGGTGATGCTTGTGGACAGTAGGGTTGTACACTAGACATAAATAGGAAGTAAACTCAGGAGAAGGAATGACCTCTCACAAATATATATTTAATAAATTGTTTCAAATAACCCTGCCTCGTTAAATCATTGAGCTTGTTGTTTTGCTTTCAAAAATAGGTTACAGAAGAAGTCTAAACTGCAGAAAATAAAAACATCCAAGCTGCCTTTTAAGGATACCTTGGAATATCTGTCTATTTTCGGACCCTAGTTTACGACAAAAACAACACAATGGACGGCAGCTCCTTTGCCGTGTGGTTTTTAGAGCCATGTAAGGATTAGAGGGGCTGGTCGATAGCAACCACCATAGCAACCATGACGTTCAAGTGACTGGATGCAGCCCCGTTGAAAAAAATAGAATACCACCCTACACACTGAGGAGAATAATGATATTTAAATTATTATGACCATGAAGTCTTTATTTGCATGGGTTTACATTTCGTTCTGTGTAGCATGGAAAAATCGGAGAAACACTCCCATTCAGAATGCATTGGTTTACATTTCGTTCTTTGGAGCACAGTTATTTTTATTTATTTATTTATTTTCAGTTTTTGTGGAGGTGCTTCAAAGATGCTAATTTTTCTGCAATAATCCAAAATCCAATGGAAAAACCCGTTGGCTTTTTGTCAAGGGAAACCCAGGTCGACGCTCACTTCCGGGTTGGCCAACATACGTCATCCCTCCACCACTCTATACTGTAAAAACACATGTTCAAGTTGAATGATAATGCATGAATCTATTCATGCTATTCATGACAATTATTTTGGCCATGGTGGATCCAGATCTGTTCCGGAGCATTTCTGCACCTCGGGCAACAGCGCAGGGTTGCCAGGTCCTGCCTGCAAAAAACGTCCTGCCCACATACCGTTCAAAATCCACCCAAAATGTCCTAGAAGCAGCCCAAGTTGTTTTAGCAGCGAAGTGTGTGTGTGTGTGTGTGTGTGTGTGTGTACGCTATTTTATGTTGAAATGCGACGTAATCCAGTGTTCACGAAAACGTACACTGTCAACGTATGCTTTTGGCGACTGGGTTGGCACTGAGATAAACGTGTTTCATGTCACAGGGTTTGGGAGGAAGGGGCGGGCCTTCTGAGAGGGGGTTCCGGGGGTTTCTTTCCGGGCGGGAGTTTTGGTTGTTGTAGTTTTCCGGTGGAGCTGTGCCTGCCTGTCCGATTGTGGAATCCAATAAACCTGCTATCAAGCTTACTTCGCTCAATACCTCGCCTGTGGTTATTACAATATCATTAAAAGTTACATAAAGTAACGGTTTAATAACACAAACGCAGGAAACACGTGAGCTGCTAGTTTAGCGAAAGCAGCGTCCCTAGCAACCTGACGTCGTTGAAACATGCGAGCGAGACGATTAAATCTTCCTAATAACTATAAAACTAAAGATCAGACACAATCACTGACTGAAGATTATGCAAGTAAAAAGTATATTTCTCGCTAGAAATGTTATTAGAAACACGTTTAACAGTGAATTGATCCTAAAATATTGCATTTCCCATTCAGATAATAAAGATTAATAAAGATCATACACATGCACTGACTGAAGATTATTCAAGGAAAAAGTACATTTCTCACTAGAAATGTCATCAGAAACACGTTTAATGGTGAATCTGTCAAACAAATCAATCGACAATAGTTGCATAACGTGACGGCATCACCGTTGATAGACATTGATTTCCTTTCGTCTATATCCAACAGTGAGGGATTAACATGAATGTCTATCTGGCGTTGAAAAACGACGAAAAAGGTACCCATTTTTCGTCGGAAATTGACGCCAGGGATCCTTGGCCATGCGTCACACATTTGACGAGTAGGGAGTGAGACTGTGTTGGTTAAGTGTAGGCATGTTACGATTTCCTTGACCAAAAAATTAATATGTATTTTTTTTGTAAAAAAAAAAAATATATAATTTTTTTTGTAGGGGGGGCTTTTGAACATCTTGGGGGATGCTTAGCCCCCCCAAAATAGGCCTAACGACGTCCCTGCGCGTGAGTCTCTACGGTTGCCGACAACTCAGACACAGATTGCCTATGATAATAGGATTTCCGTCGTCGAACAACCATGACCCTTAGTGTCGAATAACAGTGAGTTCAGTGGGGACCGGAGACGGCGAGCTCATCATGCATAATGTGTTGCAGTCATCATGAACAACAACATCTCTCCTGCGGATGCACCTCTCTGGCCGCATCTCAGGGTGCAATATTGAGGAAATGTGTTTGTTTGAATAATTGAAGAGATGCAAAACAACATGAATAATTACACTTCACTCTTCCACTCTGTGTCACAGCGAATTAGCGCACGTGAAACAAGTGGTGGGGCTGCCAAATTTCGAATAAATAAAAAAAGGGAGAAAAAAGTCTTTCAGGTCTTTGATGTGGCGAAGGAATATCTGATCAACTGAAGAGACGCTTGTTAACATGCAGGACAAGTCATCAGCACATATATTTGTTCAAGCACGCCCACGCACACATATTTACGCATGTATGCTCAGAAACACACACACACACACACACACACACACACACACATACACACATCCAAACACAAACACACACACACACATGCACAGATGAAGGTGTCACATGGAGACCCACATGCAGGCACTCACACATATGCACACACGTGCATTAACAGACTCACCCACACCCACACACACGCATGCACAGACGCCAACACATGCACACACACTAACACGCACACACTAATACACACACAGGCTCACACGCATGCACACACACATCAATTCTTGGCATTACAGAATTGTACGTACTGAAATTAATCATACTGAATCATACTCTTATTTTAGGTAATAGAAATGCAGTACAAACACTACTGGAATCAATCTGTTGTGGTAAAAGAGGACATCCTTCTTACCTTAATTGCTGTCTAATAAGTGTGTTTTTTTTTTGCTAATTGTTGAAAATGACTGCTTGAAAATGTTAAGCCTTATGAAGTCATTCTCCACTTTGAATTCAGGAATGTTCTAAAACTTAATGTGGGACCAGTTGAAAGGGGAAATGAACCCAAGGACACCGAGTAGAACGCCACGGCGTGTGAGGATGTGTGGAGCGCCGTCTGGGCAGTACTTTATTTTGTTGTCCGTGTCCGAGATGGTTAAGCTTCTTGGACCCTTAAAGTGTCACCCCCCACTGTGTGTGGATGTGTGGAGCTCCATCTTGGCAGCGGCTCATTTTGATGTCTGTCCTAAAAACCAACCCTTAAAAGAAATCCTAACCATAAAACCAAAGCCTAACCATAAAACCAAACCCTATCGATAAGATCAAATCCGGAACAATAAAACCAAACCCTTATCCTTAACTATAAACCCTGACCCCTTACCAAACCCTAATACCAAACCTCTAACCCTAACCCTACTATTAATACGGTACCTAAATAGCAATCCTAATGCCAATATTAATCCAACTTGACTTAGGTGGTTAAAACTGGTTTATACTATTAGACAACTAAATGTTGACACCATGGCCGTTCTCTTCTCTTGGTTCCTATTTTTCTTGTTGCAGCTCCCATTCAAACACGTCAGGGCCATGTTTACCTGCCGTGAACCTCGATTGAGGAGACACTGCATTCACACCGATGGCTTCCTCTAATCTGTATGACTGGCATGCTAATTTCCCCCTCGCACCGTCCACAACACAAACACAGACATGTCGGGGGGACAGGGGGGTCGGAGTGAGGAGCAAACCTGGTAGAGAGTGAATTTCAAGCACTTATTCAAATATTTCATTAAAATGTAAATTCTTCGGTCAATGCCGTGTGCCTTGCTGTGCATGAGGCATGACTTAGGAAGTTATGAAGTTATAACAGTGTAACCCCCCCCCCCCCCCCCCCCCCGCCCCCCCCCGCCCTCCCCCATTCAACCTGGGCTGCTGCTGATGCCAATGAACGAGGGACTGCAATTACCTTACCTTGTTTTAAATGCACAATGCCAACGGTACACAGTGAAGGCAACAGGAGGCAGAGTCCAGATCGGTCTGCACTGTGGAAATAAGAGAGAGAGAGAGAGAGAGAGAGAGAGAGAGAGAGAGAGAGAGAGAGAGAGAGAGAGAGAGAGAGAGAGAGAGAGAGAGAGAGAGAGAGAACGGGACACCTTTTAAAGATTGGTGGCTAATCAATCCTCTTATCTTTGCAAAGTGCAAATGAAGTGATTAAAACAGAGGTTATCCAAAGGAAACCGATGAGGTTGAATCTTAAATGAGCAAATGCCCTCCTCCCCTTCCTCCTTTTCCTCCCCATCCGTCTCCAGATGTGGTCATCTGAAGACATTGTTTGACATTATGGTCTGTATCGGCATACAAATGCTCCACAACAGCGGTAGGGAACAGAAGGGTAGCATAGCGTTGTCAATTTATTACCATAAAAAAAACCAAAACACATTTTGACGTTGTTATTGGTTCTAAACATGCGCCGGTTTGTCATGCGGCGCTTCCCAAAGTCTTTCCTGATAGAGTGTCTGTTTTCTGGAAGAATTTGCTCATGTGGCACAGCGCTGCTCCGAGGCAGCCTCCATTTCATAACATTAATCACGGAATAAATACACAGGGTTGTTGACAGTAAGCAGGAGGGGTGAGTGTTTTCTCAGAGGAAAAAAAAACCTCGACACCCTGCCACCAACGCTGTGTTCAGGAACAGCTGAAACCCAGCCCGCAGATATGTGGCTAGAGATGCTCTCCTGCTTATTTCTTCATTCATTCCCCCAGTTCTTAACTTGCAAACAGGGTTGGGGAGGATTTGGAGGGGGGGGGAGGGGGAGACAAAATGGTTGCAGGTGCTGATGAATATGGGACCCATCCATCATTGTTTATTAGGCATGAAAAAGATACACAATAATGTAATTTAATCTCTCAGAAGACAATTATTTCCAGATATTGATAACGCGACGCGAAAAGTGCCATGAATCCTAATATGATGTTTGCTCTTTATTGGTGTAGGATACAACCAGAACAAATAATGTAATCGCATCAGCGAGGGAGACGTGATTATTTTTTTTGCACGCGCTAACGCTGTAATGCCAATCTGCCGGAGACAATAGTATCATATTATTATGCTGTGCTTAACTAGTTACAATTTGCATTAAGTTCCAATGTCTGGTTGGCAATAAAGGAAGCCCTCTCCCTCTCGCGTGTGATCTCTTTACTTTCTCATTATGCCTCAGTTTCCTCCCTCAGAAGAGGCAGAAACACTAAACGTTTTCCAGACCAACCGCCTGTGTGATTTGTGATTTCGTGGTGTGAAGCGTCGTGCTGGAGAATGGAAATGCGCAGGTTAATATGTTTTGGGCAATTCCCATGCAGGGACAAATATCCCTGTTCCAACTATTTCATTTATTTATTTATTTATGCGTTCATGTACATCTATATTCTCTGCTTTTAACCACCACCACTCATGAAAGCGTGTCCCCACGTGCCAGAGGTAAGGTTCGTTCTCCCTGTTCCGCACAGTGGAGACGCGTAGGCTAAAGCCGCCGGACAATAGGCAACATTACTATGCAAATGACGACGGCAGAAACAAAAACATTTTTTTTTTTTTCACATTTTAAATCGAGGTGCTTTAAGTATTTGCATATAGGTGCCGCAATTTGGGGCTTTGTGATTTTCTTATTTTTCAGGGAGATGATTAACATTAATGAAGGATAGGCTTGATGCAGGAACTGTCACACCGGATCAGGCTGCCCTTTAACCTCCTCGATGTTTTGCATAGCATGGCATTCACGCCGTATTGAACTAATGACCGCGTCCAGGCCCGGGTAAAATTAGATCATGCATCTACAGAAGTGTCTTTCTGACATTATGAAAATGTTTTATTGATGACTCATTATTAGCAGTCCGGCAGCGAGGTGAGCGCGATCCACCAGCAGAAAAGATGCAAAGTGTAATAATCATAATGCCTGCTTAATTATTGATACAGAAACCCTAATCCATCTCCGCTAAGGATATGCACATATTTTAGTGTCTCATTTGAATTTTTTACAACAAACACACACACACCTAGGAAGAAAAAAAAAAACATTAGGCAGCCGTGATAATGACATTGTTTAAATGGGAAGATTGTTAACAATTCATGTGTCGAGCCCCCAGTCCCTCCTCCACCACCACCACCACCACCACAACCCTTCTATCTTCCAGAGAGTTGTCCCGCTTGATTCCGTCTTGTTCCTAGTCCAGCTTTTGGCATCAAAAACGAAAAAGATTCTGAACATGAAGAGAGACGTGGTTGGTTGTGGTGGTGGGTACGGAGCCCCCTGCAGAGAGCGAGCGCGCACACACATACACACAAACACACACAGACGCCTCCCAGACACCAGCCCCATCATCACCGCCACTACCTCCCCAGGCCAGAAGAGCGTTTGCTAGTCATTAGCAGTTTGTAAATGATATTTGGTCCCTGGTGACATCTCATTTGATGAGAAGGGGTTCCCGCTAATAACAACAACGCCCACTGATGACAACGACGATGAGGACGATGATCATAATAGTAGAATAAAATAAGAGGAACCCTAATCCGTCTGTTTGGGAGAACTTTCTTCATTTGGAGAGTAGGATGAATATACGCCCGTAAACGTGTGGACTCCATCCTAACTCAGGGTTTTGTTTGAGAAGCAAGATCTTCCTCCGATTTGGTTCTGGCACCAAAATGGCGCGGCAGGACAACACGGTGCCCAGGCACGACCTCTGACCCCTGGTATAGCCAAGCCCCATTCCCACCCCTTCACCCAGTACCATCTCTGTGTTCCACCCACCTCCTCCCTAGCCACGGTAGCCCTGCCTGAACATCCAACCGAGAAAGAAAATTGTTGATTTGAACTTTGACCGCCCCCCCCCTCTCTCTGTCCATAAGACGCCACAGTCCTGCGGTGCATTTCCTGTCCGTTGCCCAATGAAAGAGGAAGGGAAAGCAGGGCACGGGGCGTGGGCACGGCCTGCAACACAGAGAGAGAGAGGGAGAGGGAGAGAGAGAGAGTGTGAGAGAGAGAGAGAGAGAGAGAGAGAGAGAGAGGGAGAGGGAGAGGGAGAGAGAGAGAGAGAGAGAGAGAGAGAGAGAGAGAGAGAAAGAGAGAGAGAGAAAGCATAAGAGAGGGAGAAACAGGGAGAGACAGAGAGAGAGAGAGAGAGAGAGAGAGAGAGAGAGAGAGAGAGAGAGACAGAGACAGAGAGAGAGAGGGAGAGAGAGAGAGAGAGAGAGAGAGAGAGAGAGAGAGAGAGAGAGACGGCGGTGGAGGAGGGGGGGTTACCCTGCCAACGCTCCGACACTATTTCACGGGAATGAACGTTGTGGCTGGGGATTCGACGCCCCCCGTCCCCCCGTCCCCCCGTCCCCCCGTCCCCCTGTCCTCCAGTCCGTGCTGTGAGTGTGAGCAACACAACGCGGCTTATTCCCCCCACCCCCACCCGGCGAGCCGCCAATCCGCGGCTGGGGCGAAGCCTTCACCTTCCACTGGATACACCACTGGGCTTTGAAATTAAAGTCGACGCGCCTGTAATCCAGGAGCAACCCCTCCACCCCTCCACCCCTCCACCCCTCCACCCCTCCACCCCTCCATCTCCCCCCCCCACGCTCCACCCCCCTCCACCGCTCTCGCTTAACAGCGGTTTAGCTTCACCACCGGCCTCATGATAAAAGCCTGACGGAAACACGGCGCTGCTATCTCTCGACTCCACCGCCAGCTGATAGGCTGGGCAGGTTTATCGGGGGGGGGGGGGGGGGGGGGGGGGGACCGCTAACCTTCTCGTGCTCACAGGCCCGTGGACGCAAAACCGAGGAGTCAATTTAAAAAGGCAAAAAAAAGGCGCCACGACCCGCTAGCTTGTAAATAAAAGCTGTGCGGCCCCGAGAGAAGACAATAATAAAGACAAGACACCAGCACCCAGGTTGAAAAAATAGGTGAATGAGATTTGAACCCACGAGGCTAAGCTGTAGTGATAGGGAGGATTCATGTAAATCCTCCCTGGAACAGCTGCGGGAAATTGACAGGGATCTAGCGGAGCGCTGTGTCTGTAAAAGGGTGGGATTTACATGCCTAACTAAGGCTTAAGCCTCCTCCTCCTCCTCCTCCTCCTCCTCCTCCTCCTCCTCCTCCTCTTCACATATCCCTGCACCCGCCCACCCGATCAGAGGTTTACCTGTTAGCCTGCACCCCTCAGAGCGCACGTCTGCCTGGGCCAGGTCGCTCTGCCCACCACCACCACCACCGACTAACACCGTCTCAACCTCCCTCATAGATGTCACTCCCAGAAACGAACTCATAAACTCTGTGTGGGTTAGTTAGTGTTCGAAGAAGGAAACATGTTCCCTTTCATTTGTAGCCAAAAATAACACAGAAGAAGAAAAGGTCACAGAAATGTTGAAATCGACGCTATTACTGTTTCCTTCTGACTTGAGGCCTTATTGTTGGAGAAAGATTTGAAAGAGCCTGATGCACTGCACTTATTCTGAGTTTTATTATTATTTTTTGTAATAAAATATGCAAAACAAAAAAAGGGCCCGAGGATGTAAGTGTGTTGGAGCTGCAGTGTGATGTGATGACGACGGTGACTATTAAATGAGCACCGCATTAAACGCACACGTTTCTTTTCCACAGAAAGTGCAAGTCGGTTCCTTTTGGACAGGAAGTGGCTCTGGGCAGTGTGTTCTGGTGGGCGCCGCTGACGGGAGCGTTGGAGGGCTGTGTGGGGGGAGCTCGCAGGCCTCTGCACTACGGCAGAGCCCTTAGGCACTGTTCTGCAGACCGCTCCGAGCATTAGCCTGCTAAACGGAAAGAGAAAGCACTGTGAGGCATTTTTCTGTTTTTTTTTGTTTTGTGTTTTTCCCCCTCGGAGGAAACTAACATCAGTATGCCGGGAAAAACTCCAAACATTCACACACATAGTCTCAACAAAATTACACTTAAGTTTTCTTCCTTGTTGTTTTTTTTGTTTTTTCTCTTAGGTTAGATCCCCAAGATTGCCTGCTACATAAACAACGAGCAGACATTGGAAAATATGTTTATTAACGCAGTCGGTCTATCATACAGGAAGCGAGCGGAAATGCAGCCTTTTCCCTTCTCTGTTTTGTTTGGAGCTCCCTACTTTTTATTTTACTTTTTTATTTTTTAACCACAGCTGCTGCCAATGAAATGAAGGGCAGACCTGCTGAGTCTATAAAGGAAGTTGGCTTTTTATTTTTTTAATAAACACATTGTCTCCAAACTAATCCGCACCCTTGTATTGTTTACAGTGGGAGAAGGCAGGCTGGGTGTGGACTGGACCTGTCAGACCCCGTACAAGGCCTCCGACCTCCATATCAGGACCAGCACATTAAGAGGACAGGGAGGGGTCTAAGGTGTTCCACTTCCAGCCAAAAGATACTGGGTCCGTTGAAGGTTAGATCCCTACGGACAAACAACCGCCATAGCTAGTACCAGCACCATGGCTACGTGCCTGCTGGTTTCACTAGCTACAGCAGCAGGCTAGTCCTGGTCCATTCTTGGACGGGAGACCAGATGGTTCTGGTAGAGGCGTTGGAAAGCCAAGGGCCGCCTCCCTTCCAGGGGCATACGAGCACAGGAATTTTGTCGGTAGTATTGGTATTTTTTTGGCCATTCTTTAGTCATTATCATGATATAATTAGTCATTGTGGGATGACATTGTTGCCTTGGAAACTAATACAATGTTTCTGATGCAAGACATGGTATTGCAGAGTTTTCATTAGTCTAGGTTAGAGTGCAGTTATGTTTATTTCAGATCTTTCATTACTACAACTTTCTCTCGCAACACAAAATGGCGTACAAAATAATCCAATGATGCTTCTGATGTGGAACCCCTATATGGGATACTCATCTCCCTGGTTTAGGTACTGGCACATAACGGTAGAAGACAACACTACACTTAGTATACAAGGTTTCATATCCCCCAATCTTACTTTGTAAGTATGGGGGACATTTTGTTCTTTGAGTTTCTTGACAATAATTTGTATTAATTAATTAGAAGGCATCCTTGAGCAAGATGCCCAGCCCCTACCTGCTCCTTAAAGAACTGTGTCTCAATTCACCTTAAGTCGATTTGTGTTTTTTTTTTTTCTAGGACAATGATTCGATTTGTGTTTTTTTTTATGTCTAGGACAAGGAGGAAATCATATTTCCACCAATCCACAATGGAAATGGGGGCTGTTTAAACATAGCATGGGTGGTGAATAGGTCCCCTATGTTATCGTCCAGGGGTATTAATATAAATAGAGCAGGATTATTAATGAAATGAATCTGTTTTGCATGATCCACGCGTCGGATCAGATTACACCGACCACCAATACTCTTAACGCCTCCTCCCTCATCACCCTTCTATATCTCTCAATACTTTCTCTCCCTTTGGTTTAAAACGCTGCCTGCTCACTTATGGTTCTATTTACATAATGTCCAATGAAAAGTCTTTTGTCGACAGAGATCGTAATTCAGATCTCCGGCCGCCACCTGCTCGTCGGAGCTCTGATACTTTCAGCTAACTTGTATTTCCATTTCAATCAGCCTTAATAGGCCTTCCTCTCCTGCCCCCCCTGCTGAGAGTAAATACAGGACTCAACCATCTCCATCAGAAATGCATTTGGAGACTGATCGGATAGGGATGAATATTCTGTCTGTTAACACAGTCTCCCCTCGTGTGAGTGGGCACGGTGTGCTGGGGGTAGTAATTTCCCCCCACATAAGGCCCCTTTTAAAACCTGTTCCTTCGGCAGATCCAGTGAATCACCGCGAGCAGACAACCCTGTGACTTATTTCCCCGACACTGGAGTTTAGAGCAGAGTTTACTTCACCTCAGTGCGAGCCGGATTCAGCTCGCAGTGACTTTTCTAAACTGTTTACAACTCCAAAAATAAATTTCGGCAGTGTCCTGAAGCTGGTGAGCGGATTTCCATAAATAAACAGACATTAGGAAAGTAGCAAATTTAATCACTTGTTTGACCTCATGGTGATTGCAAAAAGGTGTTACGCAAACACACACAACACGTCTTTCAGGTTAAAAACAATGTTTAATCAGGCTTCGACTCATAATTATATTGATTTTATGGTTGATTGTACACAGCGTACCTGAAACTGGGGAATGACAGACATGTTGCGACCGATGTGTCTGGTTTGGACGTTTCTTGTCTTGGTTTCGATGCCGGTGGTATGGAGGCCATTGTTGCAGAGCACCTCTACCGCACATCACCAAGGCTATCACCTACTTCACCTGCACCACCTCTGGCCGCCCTGCGGGCCGGCGAGTCAGGGGAGAGGTAACCCCATTCCTACTGATGGCGCTGTAGTCTGGTGGGTGATGAGTCACAGCCAGCTCTGCCATCATTACTTTTTAATTGTGTCTTTGTTCCTGCTCCCCCTCTATGTCTGTCATAGTTAGGGTAGCAGGGAGAGCTGTGCAGCTTCTAACATTGGCTAAGAATTGTTTTCTCTTCTTTAATTTGGTTTTCTGGCTGATTCAGGATGACACGGCTCTCATACCTCAGACCGGATTCAGATGAAGAAGAAACAAATTAGAGAAACAAATTGTAATAATCGCATCTTTGCCACAAACCGCTTTCTCCCTGGCCTCCTTTGTACCAGAGTCTGGCACACACACACACACACACACACACACACACACACACACACACACACACACACACACATACAAACACACACACACACACACACACACAGACATACACACACACACAGACCTACGTGTGCGCGCACGTGCCGTCCCGCTGGAACATTCAGCGGACATTTACAGGAAATAAATTAGGAGATGAATGCAAACCATATGGCGTTTCGTGGGTTTATTTGTAAAGCACACGACATCAAACGCCCCCCCCCCCCTCGTCCCAGATCACACCATATTAGCTCTGTTTTTCCTGTCCTGCAAAATAAGGAAGGTGACCACAGAGAGCCCTTGATGGGAACCACATGAGGGCCGAGCGGCCAGGAGGAGGAGGCCCCACACGGACCCCCCCCCCCCCCCCCCACATATGGAGCAGCGCCCATGGAGGCCCGGGGGTCATGCGCCTGCACGGGTCAGCTGCAGCATGGGGGAGGTGTGCCTGCGCCACAGGTGTCATGTCCACACTGTTACCTGACATCAGAAGTGAGCTATATCAACCGGGACTCCTTCCCTATGTAGACCACCACCTATAGTGTTAGCAACCGTACCAGGTTGTGGCTGTAGCCTTGTTCTGGTTATTAGCAAGGTAATAAGCAGGGTGTTAGCAGGGTTTGATGTTGGCAGGACTGGTTCTTAGTAGGCTGGTAGTTTGCATGCTTGTGGTTAACAGGCTGGTTGTTCACAGGGTTTGATGTTAGCAGGGATGGTCGTTTCCAGGGCTGGTTGTTAGCAGACTGGTTGTTAACAAGGTGGTTGGTAGCAGGGTTGTTAGCAGGCTGGTTGGTAGCAGGGTTGGTGGCTGGCTGGTTGGTAGCAGGGTTGTTAGCAGGCTGGTTGGGAGCAGGGTTGGTGGCTGGCTGGTTGGTAGCAGGGTTGGTGGCTGGCTGGTTGGTAGCAGGGTTGTTAGCAGGCTGGTTGGTAGCAGGGTTGGTGGCTGGCTGGTTGTTTGCAGCCTGGTTGCTAGCAGGGTCTTTCAGGGTGAGCCAGTGGGCAGAGGACCTGAAGGAAAGCACTTCCAGGAAAAGAAAAGGCAGGACAGGGCTTCCTGCTGGCGCATCAAAGCGCCTGACTCGAGGCTATAATTAACCACTGCTTTCTGTTTTGTTGGAAATTGTGGTAGAATGGATTCTTTGGAGGGATGGAATGTTTATTTCTTTAGTTTACTTTAATTTTGGAATGAGCTAATTTTTCACAAGACTCATGGCAAAGAGATCTCAAGGGTTCCTGCTCTTAGTTAGTTTGATTGCTGTCATTTGGCCACTTTACAGACGGCTTGTTTGTTTTCATTTTGTTTTCATTTGGGGTATCGACAAGGGACAAATATGAAAGTGGAGAGAGAGAGAGAGAGAGAGAGCGAGAGAGAGCGAGAGCAAGAGCGAGAGAGAGAGAGAGAGAGAGAGGACACAACGGGGAGTGGAATTAACTATTTTCTAGTTCTCCTATAATAATGTCTCTGGGGGGTAACATTATCATTGTGAGCAATGCTCTCCATGATATTGCAGGGCGGATTGCACTGTTTAATATATTCCAACATCGACAACATTTAACTTTAGCAGGAGTCCAATGAGTCCAATGCAATGGCCAAAACCACCAAATAGTCATCCCCTCCCCCTGAACACCCACGCATCTGCTCAGAGATAATCAGTCCAACATATTTGGTGAGTCATTTGTTTAGTTCTTTACACTTTGAGTGGATCTAGCAAAAAAGTCAAACGATATTCTAAAGCCCTGTTCAAAAAAGACAATGCAATGTTTACAAAACACATGAAGTGTGTCCTGTTGCAGGGGATAAACACTGTGCACGCCTGCTGTGTTTTGAATAAACACTTAGGAACGGGGACAAGAGCCCTGTTTGGGGTGGAGTGGCTGCAGTCCAGCGCAATCATCGCAGTTTACCCTGGCGGCTCCTTACGTCGCACCTTTCGCTCATCCACTCCGTCAGCTCATCAGCACCAATGAGAAACAAATCTGGCTGTTTGTGTTTGTTGGCAGCGCAGACGCCGGGGTCCTCATCGCATCGCAAATGTAGGTTCCCGGGCAACGCAGAGCGTCCCTATCTCAAGTGCTATTTGTGGCACTTGTCAAATAAATAACACGGAAACATGAGAGCGGCCTCGACGGCGTAGAGAAAATATATACGTCTGCGAAAATATATATTTACTTTAGTGATGCGAGCGGGCCTTTTATTAAATCATGGTTGTGACATGCTTCCTCCGAGCGTGTGTTTAAATAACCTCCGCTTGAGACGTCTCGATCAGGGGCGAGTGCATGATGTCAGTGCGGGCGCTGCGAATCACTGTATGGAAGATATGCCGGGCCACATCTGAAAAAGCTTAACTCCTATGGACCTAATTTAAAACAGGTACGCACATGTCATGATAGAGGCAACTGTCTGCGTGTGCCTGGGTAACCAACTGAGACAGGGTCCATAAGGAGCATGCATTCGCTCCTGGGTCATGATTAGATAAAGGCAAGAGGCGGTAGCAACTTGTAGAAATGCTAAGCCAGGAAAGTGGTTGACTTGGATTTCGACCATGTTTTTTGTTCGCATTTGAGTGTTGTTGTTGCTGTGGGTTTTTGGAGGTGTTTGCCAAGCAAATGTAATTAAATGTTTCAGCTGTGCCAGAGTGAAAAAGATTGATTTGGTTGGTTGTTGTAATGGTGTAAAACAGGGATGGGCAACTGGCGGCCCGCGGGCCGCATGCGGCCCGCATCCTCACTCAGTGCGGCCCGCATCCTCACTCAGTCAGGCCCGCACATAATAAAAAAAATAAAATAAATAATAATAATAATAATAATAATTGATCGAGTTACAGAAAACTCGGTCAAGAAAGATGAGAAGAAGTCATAGAATTCGAAGGCAAACCCATGCGTCTAGTTTGCTTAGAAGCGATATCAGTCATTAAAGATATCCACTTAAGTCGCCACTACAACTACTACAACTGCTTGTTGGGTTTGAGTTCATTGAGTTGTTGCACTTAATGTTGGGCCACTGTTTTTCAGTTTTTTGACTTCATTGAATGATGATGTATGTGAGCCCTTTGCACTGATCAAAATACTGACCATTCATGTGGCTGTTTGAGCATGGAAAACATGAAATTAATGTATGTTGGTTCAATTAACATACCGTACATAGGTTATGATTCTGGATGATTTTTTAGGTAGTGGCCATCCCCAAAATGCACCAGAATACAGGATATCATATTTACCAAATTCAAAATTGTGTAGCTTCTCTCAGCTCACGTTTAGTTGAAGTGTGCAGTCATGTGGCCCTCCGATGGTTATGATGAAAAATGTGGCCCTCTTTATCATGAAAGTTGCCCACTGTTTGCTCACACACCCATTTTAACCATGCTGTCTGAAGGTCATGTGGAATTAATGTATGTATTAATAATTCCCCAAATGCTTTACTAGTGGTTCAAAAAGAACATCCTATAAACAGTAATGTAAAAAATTGGCTTTATTTAACTATTTTCTAAGTATATAGTTGAACTGCCATCAATAATGCTGGGACACAAACCGACTCTAAATTATGTTCTAATTTTAAATTCAGGGGTAAAGGTCAAAGAGTGGTCAACAGTTGTTTCCCGAAGAGGAGCTAGAGATGAGATGGTTTGGGCTCTTTGGTCGGGACATCCCCTGGGTATCTACTGCATGTCCATGGGAGAGCCCCCCCGGGCCGACCCCGGGTTATCTCTTCTGGCTGGCCTGGGAACTCCCACAGATACCCCGGGGGTCTGGGGGGGTGGGAGAGGAAGGGCTTTAGGGGCTTTCCCTTTCTATACGTTGCACAAGCAAAGAACAAGCATTGTAAGAGATGAATAGATGGAAACGTAGATGGATAGATGAATGGATAGATGGAAGCTTGGATGGATGGATGACTAATGGATGGATCGATAATAGATAGATTGATAATAGATGGACAAATGATCTTTTCGGTCTAGTCATCTTAACATATAAACCAAAAACAAATATTTTTTGTTATATTCAAACTTGCCTTCAAATTCATTTTCTTACAATCCAAATAATATGTTTATTCCGATGGTTTCAACCTTCTTTATGATTCTACTTACATGACATCCCACTGTAACCCTCTAGTCTTTAACCTTGGTCATGGGGGGGATTCTGATTTACATTTTCATGAACAGGGTGACACTAAGAGGACTCCTTCAAGGGCTGCCTCGTATCGCAGCCTTATTTGTTGTTCAGTTCTGCTGCACTTGAATATGTATAAACAGACCAAATAAAACCCATTTGTACTCTCAGAAACCAGCTGAACCTCTTACAGGGCAGGAGTCCTCGTTTTGACCCGTTCCCCAACGACACACGTCCTAAAGAACAACACACACTCGTCCCCTCTTCACCGCACAATTGCCAACCGTCAAAAAAGTGCTCTGAGGTTCGGTAATTTCATCATTCGACGTCGGGTCTGACAAAGACAATAACAGACGGAGGGGGGGGGGGGGGGAACTCATTCCGAGAAGAATGCGGTATCAATTTCAATAATTAAAAGTGTTTGTATATCAAATGGAATATTTCATTTACCAAAGAACAAAAAGAAGGAATAGATGGAGTTGTGTTGTTTTTATGTCTGTGATGGACAGCAAATAATAAAAAACGCTACATGACCCTTCGCCACCCCCCACCTACAGAATGAATTACCTTTTTAGAACAGAGAGAAAATAATTAAAAGCCTCTTAAAAAGGGTAACAAAATCTCACCCCACAAAAACTTGATATTGACTTTCTTTTTCATGCCACGGACGGACATAAAAAAACAAGGAGGGATGCTTGGCGCTGCATTGTTGTATTCTTGAGATCAAAGGCAGTTTTAATAAGGCCATTATAAATACATCAGAAAAGATCCACTCTCATATTCAGCAAACACGTCAATACAGGATGCCCGTCGGTCATTGGTCGTTTTCCTCGGCACCGTAGGCCTTCTTCTGCACTGCCTCTGTCTAATAAACAAAAACATGTCTGAAAGCAGGCCTGGGGAGGTGGCGGAGCGGGCCCTGCTGTGTTCAAAGACGCCAGTCATAGCCACTGTACGCTCTAATGGAAGTAAAGGTAATATTATTTCATCCCTTTGAGGGGGAGCACGCTCCAGAAAGGCATGAGGAACGTTGTGCATGACCTGGTAAGGGTGGGGGTGGTAGTGGTGGAGGAGGTGGTAACAGTCTTGGTGCTTAAGGTGGGGGTGGTAGAGGTGGAGGAGGTGGTAACAGTCTTGGTGCTTAAGGTGGGGGTGGTAGAGGTGGAGGAGGTGGTAACAGTCTTGGTGCTTAAGGTGGGGGTGGTAGAGGTGGAGGAGGTGGTGACAGTCTTGGTGCTTAAGGTGGTGGTGGTAGAGGTGGAGGAGGTGGTAACAGTCTTGGTGCTTAAGGTGGGGGTGGTAGAGGTGGAGGAGGTGGTGACAGTCTTGGTGCTTAAGGTGGTGGTGGTAGAGGTGGAGGAGGTGGTAGTTTGATATGGCAGTGGTGGAGGTGCTAGGGTCAGTGGTGGTGAAGGTGTTGGTACTTAAATAGCTCAGAAACAGTAACCACACCCACCATACCCATAAACATGCCCATCTTGGAGTGCATAAGAAAACCAGGGCTGGCCTGGCATTATATTTAAAAATATACTTAACCTTCCTCGTCGGTGTGTCAAAAAAGCCTTTTTCCTGTGTATTGAGTCCACAGCGCCACACATACTGTAGAATATGAACGTATATGCGCATGTGATGCATGCAGCCAACCTGCCTATACGGAACGTCCGAAGGACGGTTGGCGTTGCATTGAGCATCTCTGTGTGAGTGTGTGTGTGTGCACCTCCTCCTACTCCTCCTGCAGGGCTATGGTTAACTGTTCTCCTCCTGTACAATATTAATGAGGCACTTCCCATAGGCAGGAACAGCGCTCCTTAAAAGCCGACCTTGGAGATGAACTCCCCCTGACCCATCGCCCTCCACTACGCCCCAAATGAAGAACATCAAAGGTGTTTTCTGCCTGGGAGAGGGCAGGAGAGGGCAGGACAGGTTAATCGTTAGGGTGTTGTTGTCCCAGACAAAGTGTTCAATCCTCGATCCCAAAAGGACTAATGCTTTAATCATAGTCATCCTTGGAACAAGTTGTGCTTACTCCACCCTGCTCCCTAAAGCTAGGGAGGGCAAGTTTGAGAAAACCGCCAGAGTAAGATGGATCTTTAGCGCATCCAACCAAAAGATCCCCACCAGGCCTCCCTCTAAGGCCACTCCCCCAAAATGTGTTCAGCTGGCTTGCATTGGCAATAGGTCTTCCCAGCCTTGTAGAAGACTCTGGTCATGTGCAATGAGTGCACAGTCACAGCGTGCATAGTAAGCCGGGTAGGTCAGACAGGTACGCCTTCCAGTCATTTTATTCCGAATCAAATGAATGGATGAGCTGATTACAGGCCTTTGACAGCCATAGATAACAGATTTGACATTTTCTTTTTTATTTGAGTATTGATTCCTTTCAGGATATGTTTAACAAACATGACAAATAGTGCTTTAAAAAAACTGCCTAGTGCCTGCCCTAGCTTTAGTGACTTCATGTTTCTGGAAACTGTCAGTCAGCTTTGTATCGGGGCCTCTGCTGGATAACTATTTGTTACATCCCAAACCAAGCAGGTCAATTGTGTTAGCTGGGACTCCGTTTACTCACTTATCATGGCCTCGGAGGGAAACAGAAAAACACACTGTCAACGCTACGAGAGCACGTGGTCGACATCGAGAATCTAGAAGGATCTCTACTAACACCCAGGTTCACACACAAAAGCAACACACACACACACACACACACACACATACACACAAACATACACACACATATTCACACATACACAAAAAACACACACACACACACACACATACAAACAAACACACACACACACACACACACACACAGACACACACATACACCCACTTACGCACAAAGAGAGACCCACATCACACACACACACACGAACACACACACACACACACACACACACACACACACACACACACACACACACACATAACACATACGTACACCCACAAACACACAAAGAGACCCACATCAGACACACACCCACACACACACAGAGACCCTCATCATACACGGCCCACATGTAGACATACACACACACCAACTCAAACATGTACACACACAAATACATGAATACACACATACACGTAGGCACACACACACACACACACACACACAATGTATATGTACACGCACACACACAGACAAACAATGTACATACACCCAAAGACACACATACACTAACACACAAAACACACACAATGTCCGTAGACACACCTGAGCCCTGTATACTTGTTTGGAGTGCATTAACTCCCAACAGCGCTGACGTCTACCCTGAGGGAGGAAGTGTGCCTTGTTGACTTCCTGTTCCTGCAATGGTTTTATCCTGACACACATAAGGATGCTGAAGTCGAACATGTTTTGTTTTTCTTTGTTTCAGGGCATGCAGGTTTATTTGAAAAGCGTCAACAGAAAAGCATGTATTTATCTTGCCATGACTGATGACTTCAAACCCCAGGGCCACAGGTTGTTTGCTTCTGAAGTTGAAATGACTTTAAAGAATATCTTTTTTGTTATTGGACTAAACGACGACACTTTCATTGATGTGAACTTGAAAGCCAAGGTAATTAAAGGTGACATCAACATATTTAAAAGAGGGGGAGTAATTATATATCAAGGTTCATCAACCTGTTTGTTAAGAGGGAGGTGTAGTCATAAAAATAAAGAATTACAATCAAATAATAAAATGACAATGGTAGGTGTTAAGCACATTGAAACCACACTGAGATATTTTAGGCCACAGATATGAACGGGAGGGCCAGTACAACATGCGGGGTACACTGCACTGCCGATAACCAAAATACATTGTTTACCAAGTGATTATGTGATTACAATGAATAATCTGTAAAGTAGATCCGGACAGGGATATGCATTATTTATGTTATGAAAAACATTGTTGTGCGTGCTTGTTGTGTACCGCTTGAAGTTTGAAAACGTTGCATTAAAGTCAACATCCATCACGGGAAGTTTAATGCTTGAAAGGAGTTGTATTTAATGTATGTCATTGGACATTTGTACTGCATGTAGGAATGTCCACAGCATTGTCCAGTGACTCAACAAACCAGGCTTATCCAAGACTACATAATCAAATAATTGCAAGTAACCAAGGAAAAGACCACTGTTAACCTGGACTATCACAAGATAGTCATTAAAAGCTTGGTTACTGCATGACAAAGAAAAATCAGCTAATCATAGTGTGCTTAGGCAATATTGGCCCAAAACAGACTATAAAGATGCCAAACAGCACAATAGCTGTGAGAAATGTACAGTCAACGTGTCAACATTCACTGTTGAATGTACATTTGAATCTCAAACAAACAAAAATAAATGTGTGGTTATTCTGCTGAATATTTTTACCTTTTTAAAGTAAACAAAATAATGTGTTTTTTGTGTCTTACCACTTAGCAGATTCTATTCTGCAAAGCGACTAACAGTGAAGTTAAGGGTCATGGAATAAACGAACAGTTAAGGTTTACGGCATTATTGCATGCATTTTTATATACTATAATGTTTCATGTACTTTTTGAGTAATATCTTAATTGTTGAACGCACTTACTGTAAGTGGCTTTGGAAAAAAGCACCTGCTCAAGGAAACGTAATGTAATGTAATCTTGCTCAAGGCAGACTACGGGTGGACGGCAAACACGAGGGTTCGAACCCTGAACCTTTTGGCTGGGAGTCAAGCCCCCGAACCACGAGATGACCGTGCCGTTGTGGCACAATATTTTTTAATTAGCCCTGTGCTATCACATATCAATATCCAGATCAGATAAACTGAAGGAAATATTCTTTATTGCATTTCTTATCAACAGTATCTAACCAATGATCCATTAGGGTTCTTAGAAACAGCCTTAGAAACAACATGCTGCAACCCTCCTGTGGCGGAATTGTGCAGTCAAATAAGCAAAACTTTGGCATCATTTAATATGAAAGAAGTCTCCATATGTATGTCAGTCCTGCTAATCAGCCCGTTTTTCCCTGTTTGGAACAATATATATAAAAGTGAGAATATTCAAAATGCCTCCAAATAGATTGTTCAACAATAGAATATTCCCTTTTTCAGTCCTCAAACATGCAAAACGTAAAACTCAAATTAAACCGACAGGACATGTAGGTCTATACGGTAATTGTGGCCCTTCAATGAACCATCGGGTCGCCTTCGACCGACCCCGTACGGGCCTCGACCCACAGTTGAAAAAGACTGCGTCTGGGTGCAAGAAAAGAGCACAAGATTCTCACCTACACTGGGAATTAATGAAAGCCTCCGCGAGTGTGCCCAGGGGCATAAGGGATGGCTGACACCCAGCCGCTGTGCTGCTTCACAATGAACACGGCCTCAATCCAGGCCTTCACAACCAGCAGACCAAGAGAGAGCGGCTTCTGGGCAGGTTACATCAACAGAGCTGTTTATCAAAATAAGCAGCCAGCCCGGAGTAGCCCGCCCATTGATTTTCCTGCCAAACATAATCTGTTTCACCATCATAAATCTGCGGCTCACATCTGCACAAAGCACCGTTTTAGCCCCTACTGCCAAGTTAGAGCTGTTTATTCACAGATCGCCCGATAGTATCCATGACAATGCATGCCACAATTGGACAACTGTAATCCAGGCCCAGTGAACATGCACACAGTTAATTATTTTAGCCCGAGCCACAGACAAAATAAGAGCAAAAAACGATGGTAAAGCAAGAGACACCGGTCTACGCAGGGTTTTCATGATTGCGCGTGTCTTTCCCTGTCAACTCAAAGTGACGTGCTTTAATTACGGCAGCTCCAAAACAAAACAAAGAGGAAATAGTATTAGAGTATCTCGAGCGCTTTCCAGATTATGTTTTTCTTCTGTCAACTCCTTCTGACAGTTTCCATGTCGTTTCGATCTCAGCTAGGCCGCAAACAACTCTATTTCACATCAGTTAGATGAAGGAATTTTTAGTAAATAAAGTCAAACTGAAAAGAGACGATTGCAATTATCATGCTTTTCATGCCCAGGCAAAGGCAGCCAATTCTGGAGGAAGGACTACAGTCCTCTAAAGGCAGACATGTCTATGTATTTCAATGCCTCTCCTTTCCTTTCCTTTCTCTTCCCATGTTGACTCAGACAATACCCAACTATTCCCAGGAAAACAGCCTCCCCCCCCTGGGTGCCATTTGCTTTTGTCCGTGCAATGTTAACAGAAGAAACACATTTGCCGTTTATTGTTAAAATTTTTATTAATAGCCCTTTATGTCACTCAGACAAAAGCCTCTTCGGCGACCGTAAAACCCATACATGCCGTGTACAAATCTATCACTCCAGTTGTCAGAGAAATTTGTTCTCATGCAATATGAATAGGCGCTGGGTTGTTGGGCTCCTGCGATGGGATCCGTTTCTACCGAGGCGACCGGCTGCTCGGAGACTCCCAGTAAAACAGGTCATGCTGTTCACATCACAGAGCCTCAATCACACAACAAATGTTTTATTTAAGCTGCAAAAGAGCGTTGTTTACGCCACTCTGCTTCCTCCCGCGCTCTTCCTGCGCTGCTCCTCCCCCCTCCCCCCTCCTCCCCCCCCCCCCCCCCCCCACCACCACCACCCGACCCACTACCCCAATGGGTGGTTGTTGTGGGAAGTTTGTGTTTAGCATATTTAAACGCCGCGAGCACGCTAAAGAGCCAACAAAAACACTGGTGACAGGAAGTGCTCGCGCTGTCATGCGAAGGGAACAAACAGCAGCAGCATGCGCCGCGTGCCGCTAAGTGAACTGCGTGCGCGGCAAGGCGCATGCTAATGAATCAAGCGTTTTTAGTAGAGTACAAGCGTGTTAAACACGTAACATGTGAGTAAATAAGCTCAATTGTAAACACGCATTCTGCTTGGTAAACCAGACCAGTTGCACTTGTTTACTGCCTACACCTTTATGGATGGGAGGGATTGGGGGGGGGGGGGGAACAAGCAAAGAAGGCAAACCCGCTGTTGATTTGAAGTCCTTTGAAGACGCCGTTCTCCCCTCTGGCGGTGCCTTCAACGTTGACCTGTGTGAGAACAGGAACCTGAAGACTGCTTCCGTGTCCTCATATGCGTCTCACCGGATGTGGGCCTACCCCTCCAGCTCTTCAACACTGGCCCCCGAGCCCGAGATAGAGGGGACCCCCCATCCCCCGAACCCCCCTCCCCGGTGGTCTCTCCGAGGCCGCTGTGTCTGTCAGCAGGCAGCCCGTTGGGGCTGCCTGCTGACAGACACAGCGGCCTGGACTAAGGCCTCGCCTCGGAGAGCTGCCTGCTGACTGATGGGTGGTTGAACCAGCATGGTGCGCCGGGTGCCCATTAGAAGCCAGGAGTTGCGTCACCGGATGGATTTGTGTTGTTGTCGCTCTCGCCATGGAATAGGCCATCGTTTGCTTTCCCTGACGAGAGGAGATGTGTGGGTGTGCGAGCGAGCTCATCGAGGGACGGGGACGCGGGGAGTAGGCTAGCGCGCTGTTTAATGCTGTGGACAGGGATAAGCCCCCCTATGTCTCTCGCCACCCCTCCCGCTCCCCCTCCACCCTCACCCCCACCCTCCACCCTCACCCCCACCCTCCACCCTCACCCCCACCATCCACCCGAGGCCCCTGGCCATCTCATTTGCATTTCCTTGTGGATGGCAGAGCGCTCCATGCGTGTGTGTGTGTGTGTGTGTTTCTTGTGTGTGTGTGTGTGTGTGTGATTCTGCATCTGTGCACGTGTGCGTGCATCGGAGAGAGGGAGAGAGAGAGAAAAATGTAAATGTGTGAGCATGTGTGTTTGTGTGCATTGTACATGTTTGCGTGTGTGTGTGTTTGTGTGCGTGTGTGTGTGTTTGTGCGTTTGCCAGGGCTTCAAGACTCGGTCGGTGCCCATGGCATCGGCGGCAAACAAGCGCAGAGGGCCACACGCACATATGTCAGCAGCCGAACCGGATTTGGCACGACGGTTAAAAGATGCTAAACAAGGACGTGTTCGTGTTGCTCTCATGATTCATTCATACGTTGTGAGGCTTATGAACAACAGAAACAAGACATGACACCATGCATGTTCTGTACCATATGGTGATTAGAGGGACATAGAACTGATAACGTCTGGTGACCCCGGTCCAGAACCACACTCCCGCAGTCCCTGATGTCTTTTGTTGTTCCTTACACTCCCTATTCTCTCTCTCTCTCTCTCTCTCTCTCTCTCTCTCTCTCTCTCTCTCTCTCTCTCTCTCTCTCTCTCTCTCTCTCTCTCTCTCTCTCTCTCTCTCTATCTCTCTCTCTCTCTCCCACTCTCTCTCTCTCTCTCTCTCTCTCTCTCTCTCTCTCTCTCTCTATCTCTCTCTCTCTCTCTCTCTCTCCTCTATCATTCTCTATCTATATGTCTCTCTCATTCTCATTATCTCAATCCATCCTTCTCTCTTTGCTGTTTCCCTAAATGTGTAAATGTCTGCTTTGAGCTTTAGAAAGAGAGACAGCGTGAGAGAGAGAGGGAGAGAGAGAGAGAGAGAGAGAGAGAGAGAGAGAGAGAGAGAGAGAGAGAGAGAGAGAGAGCGCTCATCCAGGCAGGGGGTGCTCCTC
>NC_082394.1:17918896-17938759 GCF_031168955.1 Gadus macrocephalus
AACTGTACATACCGTCAAACAGGACTCTTAGTTGCTGCGTGTATGATGTGTATACGACGTGTCATTATACATTACAGGTAACTGGTTTTGTATGTTTGTATTTATAGCATGTGAGAGTATAGTCATCTCATCACACGGGAGTCCTTTTAGATGTCTTGAGAAGCACAATGCAGGCCTTGTGTGGGTCACTGCTCACACTTGACGTCTATAAAGGCTGACAGGAAATATGCACATACAAGGTCCAGGACACATGGCTGTGATCATATATGTGACCCACAGACAACCCTGTGATCATTAATTTGCCACGGTGTTTCTCCAAATGTAGTGTGTGTGTGGGTGTGTGTGTGTGTGTGTGTGTGTGTGTGTGTGTGTGTGTGGTGTGTGTGTGTGTGTGGAATAATAAGGATGACATACATTTAAAAAAAATGCATTGAGTCATACCGGCCGGTCACATGGAGTTGCCTGGCCCACTTTGTCACATTGAATGTGCCGGTGTGTGGGACTATCATAGTGAGCGGCGGTACACTCATGAGAAGTGAGCACATATATCCATCACACACACACACAGGAATGTAACACATGCACTCACACACATGTATGCACACACACACACACACAGATAGGAAAATGTAGGCACACACACACACACACACACACACACACACACACACACACACACACACACACACACACACCACACACACACACACACGCACACACACACACACACATGCACCATCACATGCACAATCACATGCACACACATTAACTTTTCTAGGTCTAGGAGATATAGAGGTTGGGCTGGAGGCCAACTCAAATAGTAATGGGAAACATACTTGCATACTTGTACGCTGTATACACCCAAATACAGGTTGCTGTTCAGTCAACTGCCCTTACAGCTCCAACCTCCGGGCTCTCTACACCCACCACACTATGTTCCGCTGGACAATGGTTTCCAGATGACGACACCATTCACCAAATGTGAACTAAATGATTCATTTCTTCTCCCCTCTGCCCCCTCAGATGATGCGCTACATTCATTAGGTACCTCATGTCGGCACGTGTCTGACCACTGGGCGCTGTGCTAACGTAGCGCTGAGAAATGTTGTTGATTCACATTTCAATCAACCAAGGTTTGTTTCACTTAAAAGATCAACCAACAGCCAACACTTCCTCCTTGGAAACTGGACGACCCCCACAACAAACACTTTGAGAGCCCTCTTCTGTCTCCCGTGTCGCACACACACACACAAATTACACAAACAGACACACACACACACACACACACACACACACACATACACATACACACACAAATTACACAAACAGACACACACACACACACACACACACACACACACACACACACACCACACACACACACCACACACACACACGTATACACACACATACACGCAGGACAAATACAGACCCACACACACATCACAAAAATACACACCCAAACACCCAAAGAGACACACAGCAGTGTCTCCCAGGAGCTTTTGCCTCTCTGTTCCCCCTCGTTTGCTCATCCAATAATCACCACGCCGTCCCCCCCCCCCCGCCACACGCATGGCGGGGGGGGGGGGGCGCCATGTTTGGGTAAACTGCGTAACAAAGTGGGTGAAGTAAAAGGGAGTAAAGACTCACACAGCGGCGGCTCCCTGCCTCTCTCGGACAGCGCAGCGCTGTATTATTAATACCGGACCCCCCCCGCGGGGCCGGGGTGCTTGTAACCCGCTAAGACGCCGGGGCCGGAGGGGGGGGCGGGGGGCGGGGGGCGAGGGGGGCCGGGTGGTGTGGCGGGGGTGAGGTGGAACTCGCTCATGGGTGATATCAAGGTGGCTGAACAGGGGGGGGCGGGGGGATGGCTGGCAGGGGTGCAGCCGTGATGGTCCTCAGGAGCCTGCAGGGCATGCGCCGGGGGCCCCGGGGCCGGGATGCGGCGTGGCAGGGTGGGCACCGGGCTGAGGGTGGGGGGGGCTAGGGCCAGGATGCATAATTGGGAATTATTAAACATGGCTCTGTGGCGCGCCGGTGATCATGACATTGTAATTTCAGTCTTGAGGGATGAAGTGAAGAATTCAAATGTTCACGTTTGATGGAAAGTGGGTGTCTGTGGGTGTGTGTGTGTGTGTGTGTGTGTGTGTGTGTGTGTGTGTGTGGTGTGTGTGTGTGTGTGTGTGTGTGGTGTCCAAGTGTGTATGTGTGTTGGTGTGTGTGTTTGTACATGTGTGCGTGTGTGTGTGTTTGTATATGTGTGCGTGTGTGTGTCCATATGTGTGTTTCTGTGTGTGTGTGTGTGTGTGTGTGTGTGTGTGTGTGTGTGTGTGTGGTGTGTGTGTGTGTGTGTGTGTGTGTGTGTGTGTGTGTGTGTGTGTGTGTATGTGTGTGCGTTTGTGTGTCCATATGTGTGTGTGTGAGTGTGGGGGATGTCCGTGTGTGTGTGTGTGTGTGTGTGTGTGTGTGCTTGATGGTAGGGGGGGTGGGTCAGTGTTTGAGTGTGTGTGTGGAGGTGTTAGGGGGGAGGGGGGGTTCCATGTGTGTGTGTGTGTGTGTGTGTGCGTGTTTGTATGTGTGTGTGTGTGTGTGTGTTTGGCAGGGGAAAAGGAGGAGGGGGGCAACAATTGAAGGCTCTTGTCTAAAACCTCCATGATTCAATTTGCTGTTAAGTAACAAAGGAAATGCATTTGTACGGGAGAGATGGATGACACGGGCTGCTGTTGCAATGCAGGCAGTTGTAAATTGCAATCCGAATAAATATTTCAGGAGCGACCGGACCGACATGGAGAAATGCACAGTGATGAGTTGTCTGTAATGGTCTGCCACCTAGCCTATCCCCAGGATACCGCTGCCAAATAAAGTCCATGTAAATAACATAGAAAACAATTGGATCAAAAGTAGCCCACTGCAGAAACAACAGTGTCTCCGCGTTCAACTTCTTTTTTGGTGTGAAGCCAATTGTTATCATTGTGTACATTGCACATTAAGAGGATCCGATCAAATGATAGTCCATTTTACACAAGACACGGAGAGGGATTCAGGCAAGCTCTTACACCAGGGCAAATTAACCCAAAATACATTGAAACTAGACAAGGACAGCTGTGGCTACAACATGCATGTTATTTTCAAATATTTATTTATTTTTAATCAGATTTGGATGATGAGTTAGTTAACCTCCACGTAGAAGGGTTTGGATTTGCGTTGCATCTTCCTCAAATCCAAATGCGATAATTTTGCTATAAAAACCTTAATTGATGTGGCAGAGGGAAGGGGGGGGGGGCAGAGAAGCTATGTTGGTAGCTATGGCCACAATATTGCGCAAGCTTTCTGGATCACTGGATTCTCCGTTGGAGCTGGCATTGGGCTTGGTTAACGGCGACCGATGAAGCCTCTGCTTCACTCAAAGGGATGAGTTGTATAACGCCATTTCTCGCCATCTCTCTCCCCTTACCTACAGTCCATCCTTATCTCTCTCACTCTCTTGGTGCGTGCTACACACACACGCCCCACACACACACACGTACAGTCACCCTCCCTTCCTCATTATTTGATTACGCCGATTTTACACATGCAATTGGAATAAGGAAGTCCTGCAAGATTTAGAGTCATTTCAAAATAACAGTTTTCTTTAATTGGGGGAAACTCCTTGCTATTTCTCCTAAATATTTGCTGGACGCATGCTGGGTTTATGAGGTGGGCTTGTGAGTAGTTGTGAGGAGTTATCAGGCAAATTGCTCTTGGCTCAGTAGGAAACCCTGTTTGGAGAAGAGGCTTTAGGCGTCTACTTAAATCAAGTTTACCATGTCATTCTGAGCCGCCGGTGCTGCATCCTTAAGAGGTTGTACAGGAAAGGAATGGGTATCGGTTTCATGTGTGAATAGCATGGAGCAACAACAGTGTTAAAAGCGCCGCTGGACATACATGGAAGTCGGCCGGGGGTGTGTGAGGTGGCTGTGTGCAGTCAGTTGGCTACCACATGACTTGGGCGAATTTGTTCGTTGTTTCAATCTCATGTGTCAGGCGGAGGGGGGGGGAAATAAAGTATGTTTACTTGGTTTGTTAATCGGGTATCCACAAACACAACCTAAAAGGTTGAGTCTGGTTGAAAAGGTTCTCTCTCGTTAGCATATAACTGCGGGTGTGAGTCATTGACGTCAACAGACACGGATAGCTGCTAGTTTCCTCTTTGAACTCCATGGGCTGTGGTGGGTTACCTCATGGCCTGTATGCACTTTCCCCAATGAGACACGTCACGAAAGTCAGTTCCAAACAACATTACAAGACTTAAAACAAACAAAATATATTTTTCCAAAAGATTGAGTGCCAGTGTCACTATATCGTTTCTACCTCCCAGAGTGGACAATTCATGAAGGCTATTGTGAGGCAGTTAGCATACTTGCATGCTCTTCAATAGCATCAAGTGTCTAAAGGTAGTAGGTGCATTATCTGAAATGCATCAAATACTGCACCCCAGTGTATCTAGACTCTAGGAGAGTGAGTTCAAGAGAGAGCGAGACAGAGAGGGAAACAGAGAGAGAGAGAGAGAGAGAGAGAGAGAGAGAGAGAGAGAGAGAGAGAGAGAGGGAGAGAGAGAGAGAGAGAGAGAGAGAGAGAGAGAGAGAGAGAGAGAGAGAGAGAAACACCAACTTTGAAGTATTTTCTCTCAACGGAACAAAACATCTGACTGAAGACAGAACTCAAACCGCCATAGAAATAACATCAGCCTTAACAAATCGACAGTAATATTCCCCCCATCCCCAGAGGAGGATCACCGGCAGACAGAGCTCTGCCTCTTCCTCTCCCGACCAGCACCGGGGTGGCCTCTTATCTGCTCATCCTCCAGCGCGAGCGGTCGGCCCGCTATTGATCGCCGAGGGGGCGGGTGGCGGGTCGCCGGCGTCATTCACATGGTAATCAGGAGCGGGCGAGGTCAGCCCGGGCTCTGGTCTGAACCTCTGGATGAGAGCTCCTCAAGGACAGTGGTAGCGACGGGGCGCGGCGGCGGCGGCGGCGGGTGGGCGCCGTCGGGCCCCGCGCAGCTCTCGTCCCCCTCCGCCGTACAGATGATCTGATTCATAGCCGCACTTCAGCAGAGGGGCTCGGGAACAATCAGCCCGGACAAAACGGAGGGGACGGGAAGGGAGCCCAGGAGTGGAGCGGGTGTCAGCCCCCCCCCCCACACACACACACACACACACACACACACACACACACACAACTCACATTCCACATCCCCCACACACACCTGGTTTTCATGTACGTGTCCAGGTACTGCAGGGAGGGGGGGGGGGGGTAGTGTGTCAGGGGGAGGCGGGGGGAGGTTGGCGAGCAGGTACCTGTGTGTTCTGACGCTCCCCACTGCTGGGGGAAGTAGCGGTGCCAGCAGAGCCGCGTGCCAGAGTTCGTCTTAACTCGGCTGGTGGAGAAGCCTAGAGGGATTGCTTTGTTGGTGGGGCTGTGATATGTTGTGGTTGTACGGTGCTTTTTTTTTTTTCTGCTTTGAAACTTGCATTTGAAGCCTTATCTTGGTGAACGCACCGCTTTTCAATTGTATCTTGACAAAAAGCTTAACACAAAGGAATCGAAAAAGCACACAACTGCGGTTTATTGCCATGATACCAATTTAGTGGTGGTGGCGCTATCACTATTTGGTCTTATCTATAATTAATATGTGGAGATATAACCAGGCCCAACATATATCTCTATCTCTGAGAGATGCAATGAGATGCTTTCAAATGAATCATGTATCAGAGTCGAGATGTGCAGAAAAGGAAAGAAAAGCAAAGTGGTTCATTTAAATTATTTTTATTAAGTAAATAAAGTTCAACTGCACTACTTGCTTCAAATTCAGGTCCAACCGCACGATATCATTATCCTATGAATAATTCTGTTTCGTACCGCGGAAGTGCTTACAGCAGAACTTTGGTGTGTTCTGCTGGGGCAAATTCAACCATAAATAAAATACTTTAATTTACGCTCCAGAGTGTTAGTTTAGTGTGTGTCGTGCTGGCATTAAAAACAAAAAGGACCGCCTGTCTCTCAGCAAGTTTTGCCAAGTGGCACGGTAGCGAACGCCGGGCCCGTTAAAACAATGGCCTGTTAATCCTCATTTCAAAAGGCAACACACCGCCGTCCGGGGACTAAACAGATGTTACTTTAGTAATTTCCCAGAAGATAACTATTTGAAGTATAGTATGAGTGAAAGAGAAGAGCCTTGTTTAAGCATGTAGATTGTTATTGCCTCTAAATGAAAGCTTGCTTGCTTGGCAGCACAGCGTAAGGCCGCCCGCCCAGGATAAAGAAACAGCTTATCGTCATTTCTGTTAACATTATGTTGGTGTGTCGCGATGTAAATGAACAATCTGAGCGGTACTTGATCCATATGTGCGGATGCAAAAACATGCATGTAAATGAGCAGTGCCTGCGGAGGACGCAGCCAAACAATGCAAATATTGCCCCCTTGTGGTCCATCTGCCATCTCAGGGGAACGACAGGGACCGTGGCTCCGTTTGACTATCGCTTAGAAAGCCTGAGAAAAGGCTTGAAAAACAACACGTGCATCTGTTCCCCCTCCTAAACACGGCACTAAGCAGGAGAATTAATAATCACGTTCATTAGAAAGTGTATGAATCCATTAAAGGAGTGAAATCGTGATAAAATATTTACACGAGAAATGGGGTTATTCAACCTCAAACGGCAAAAAAATAGAAAGACATTATGTGTTAATTGCCTATATTAATCTGTTTAAGACCTTCACCCCCGCAATCTTGCACCCCGCTCTCATCAAATTTCCTCCCTCTCTCTCCCTCCCGCTCCCTCTCTCTCTCTCTCCCCCCCTCTCTCTCTCTCTCCCTCTCCCTCCCTCTCTCTCTCTCCGTTCTCTCTCTCTCTCCGTCTCTCTCTCTCTCTCTCTCTCTCTCTCTCACTCTCTCTCTCTCTCTCTCTCTCCCCTCTCCCTCTCTCTCTCTCTCTCTCTCTCTCTCTCTCTCTCTCTCTCTCTCTCTCTCTCTCTCTCTCTCTCTCTCTCTTTCTCTCTCCTCTCTCTCTCTCTCTCTCTCTCTCTCTCTCTCTCTCTCTCACTCTCTCTCTCTCTCTCTCTCTCTCTCTCTCTCCGTCTCTCTCTCTCTCTCTCTCTCTCTCTCTCTCTCTGTCACTTCCTCCTACGTCTCTCATTAGAGCCGAGTAATTTCAATGTCACTTAAAGTCACGGCAGTAATTATTGGCTCCTTAATACTGACGGACAAAGGTTGCGCGCAACGCTGTGAGGCTTTCTATCAGGTTTATCTGTGCGGGTCATTAACCTTGACCCGGTGTAAATGCACTTCAGTCCAGCAACGCTACCCCACCCCCCCCCCCACCTACAGACACACCAACCACCCCCACACCCAACCCAAAGCCACACACATTTCCTTAATGCCCCCAAGAAGTTGTCCCTGCGCAGTGACAGCCACTGCCTTGGCCCGTTGCGCAAGAGCTTTAAACTTGCCTTAATTGTCACATGGCAGCCAACACTGCACACTTAATTGATCTGACCTTTAGCCGCGCCCCCCTCCCCCCGTACCCCTCCTCACCCACACCCACCAGTTCCAATCGCGCTTTCATTGTTCCATCTGGCACTTTAAAAACCCGACATCTGCTTGACTGTACTTTACTCCGTGATCCCTGCGAGTTACTTTTAAACTTAATGTATGCTTCAACAGATGTTGGCTTTTTTTGAAGGTTTAATGGCAGGCCGATAGTGACCGTGGCCGTGGTCATGAAATGCCTCCGCCGTTCAAATATTGACACCAGAAGTGACTCGCCAGGTTGCTAGGACACCGTGGTCGCACATGATGGACTGTTATTGCATGCCCTACTCGGTAAATACAGTCTATTCAGTTAGCTATTCACTTCTATTCATGCCAATGCCGATAAAATACTTCCACCTTTTGTTTATGAATGGGTGAGCATTAGTCAGGTCTCAAACAATAATTTGAATTTGAATTTGAAGTCAAATCTGTTAAAAAGAATTGTAGACCTTTAATTAACTAGGAATATACCTTATAAGTGACAACCTGAACAAGGCAGAGACACCAGGGTACTATCAAACAGAAACATAAAACCAGCAGCACAAGCATGAAAAACACAAATTTTACCAAATTTTGACCAGCATTAGTTGTTTGCTGTGCCATGGACAATTTTATGAAAAAGAAGAATAGAAATCCACCATAGACCCCATAGTCTGAATATTCCTCAACCCACCTATGTACTGTACATGGAGGCAATACCACCATGTAGCAGCCAGGGTTCGAGTCCAACCTCAGCTCTTGAGTGTCGTTCCCTCTCTTCTCTGACCCACTTTCCTGCCTACCCACTGTCTTCTCCATAGTCACCAAGTTAATAAATACATATATACATATCTTCCCTCGGTCTCCCTGGTACCGTCGTCTGCTGATTGTGGAGTTTTTTTCTGAGGTACTGCTGGATGGAGGAACAGAGGGCCCACTGGGCATCCTCCCGTCCAGGGCCCTCACCGTGGGGACCTCGCATGGACCACAGCTCAGTATTTCACTTCTTAAGCCTTTTCCACTTAATTGCGTAAATTAATTGAAACAGGGAACTCACAAACTGTTAAGTCCTGCCTTCGACTTGAAAGACATAGGAGAGATAAGTGCGGCCGGAATCTGGTGCTATCTGGAATATTGTCAATTTTTACTTCATTTCCCCTTACGATAGATACAGGGAAAGAGCTCTGCTACCTTCAGGGTGCTAGATCAGGGCCACATAATCGACCGATTAAACACTTATTGATTGCTGAGATGTGGAGGACGGGGATAGGGACACGGCCCAAACTTGCCTTCGGCCCCCGGTCTTAGAACCATGAATGCCCATAATCCACTGAGAACGGGGGGAACTGATCCAGTGATGGACGTTACGCCCTCCCCTACAGCCAGATAGACGTGGGGCTTCCTGGATTCTGAGGATCGAGTGTTGTAATCTATAATTCAGCTTTTCTAGAGTTTGCAATTTTTTTCCTGCTACATTCAATCATGATTTAATTTACAAACTTAAGAGGTCGGAGTCCTTTCAGTACGCTCAGTGACGTGGTGCCTCAAAGAATAACAATAATTGTGAGTGTGTCTTTTGTTTATGCACCGCTCTGCGCACCAGAACACCAGCGTGTGTTTCTGTCTAAATAGGACGTTGGATCAGTTTCAGACTCTTCCCTCCAGGAGAGATAAGTTAACATGCTGCCGCTTCAAGGTCAGACACCCGTCCCCCCACCCCCCCCAGCTGACTCCCCCCACCCGGCTCTCCCCCCCCCCCCCCCGCCACCCCCTCCCAGCTAAAGCCTCCAGCCACTGATAGACACGTCTCCCCTCCTGAGCTCCGCCGGAGCACTGGCACCGCAGAACATCTGCTCACAAACAGCCCTGACGGAGCCGCTCTGACGCCGGCCGCACGCCCACCGCCACCGCAGCTACACCCTGGTCCCCAGCCGCGGCCAGATGGTGGAGCAAACACACACACACACACACCACACACACACACACACACGCGCGCACACACACACACACACACACACACACACGCGCACACACCACACACACACACGCACACACACACACACGCGCACACACACACACACACGCACACCGCACACACAGACCCTTCCTCTCTCTCCCCAGCTCTGTCTCTTTCTGTATCCTGATCTCTCCTCCTCATTTCTCCTCTCCCTCTCTCTACCTCTCTCTCTCACACACCCGCCTTCTTCCTCTTTCCGCACCCTTCTCTCTCCCTCCCTCCCCCTCACTCCCCCTCACTCCCTGCATCCCCCTCTCTCTTTCTCCCTCCTCCCCCTCCCTCTCTCTCCTTCTCCTCTCACCTCCCCCCTTCCTCTCTTTCCTTCTCCCTCTTTCTCCCTCCCCTCCCTCTCTCCTTCTCCCTTTCTCCCTCCCTGCCTCTCTATCTCTCCCTCTCCCTCCCTCTCTCTCCCTCTCCCTCTCCCTCTCTCTCTCTCTCTCTCTCTCTCTCTCGCTCTCTCTCTCTCTCTCTCTCTCTCTCTCTCTCTCTCTCTCTCTCCTCTCTCTCTCTCTCTCTCTCTATCTCTCTCTCTCTATACAAATATATTTATATATATCTCCCTCCCTCTCTCTCCCTCTCCCTCTCCCTCTCCCTCCCTCCCTCTGTCTCCCTCTGAACAAATCAAGAGGCAGTATTGCCTGCAGGTAGTGCCTGAGGCGCCCCTGTGCCACTCATCGCTGACCACCCTCTGGTGGCTTCCCAACGTCCCCCTCTGTCAAAAGACAAATTGTCCAACAGACTGCTCTTTTTATGAATTCACCCTACGGTCCATTTCTCAACAAAGGTTAAGGAGAATCCTTGGCCCGACCTCCTCAACTTCGGCGACGGAAAACTTTGGCGATGGAAAACTTAAAGAACAGTCGAGTGTGGAGTGAGACGCAAGCTGCCAGGCGGCAGAGAAACCTGATTTAGACGTCTATTTCCAGTGTCTGAATGACGACGGTTATTATTAATTTTTTCATCAGACCGCGAGGCAAAGATGCCTCAAAACAATCTTTTATATGAGCTGAGCTCCGAATGATATGCTATGTCACCGTCATAAGACAGAGTGTGGGTGGAAGCAAAGGGGAAGGATATAAATGGCGCACACATCAGAACCCCCCGCCCCTCAACAATTACCAGACAATTTGGAGCAGCAAACGTAATTTTGAGAAATATGAAACACAAGCTTTTTCCGTCGTGTTTTATATTATTTTATGGTTGGTCTTGGGTGGAGGAAATCGAAGCTGATGATAAACACAGATGGGAAGGTTAACCGTTAATAGAAGCCTCACCTTGCACGAAATAATCACATACCAAGATACCTACTCCAACCAGCCATACAAACATCCTTCTATCCATTCATGCCTCCATCCACCCAACTTCAGCTCCTCATATATATCCTGATACATTCATCCATCCACACCCATCCATCTATAGGTCACACTTAGATACATCCCCCTCCACCTCTCTAACCATCCATCTGGATGTGGTGTATCTTCATAGACCATAATATAAATGTACTGATCCAATCAGTTCATTAAAGCCATACCTACCTACCTTGTTTGCAGTGTATTGTATTAGTGTGTGTAAAGTAAAATGATTACATCACTGGTCAGAGAGCATTCTGTTCTTTAGAGACAAGCGGGTGATTCTCCCCAACCAGAGATCCGCTGGTTGTTGGTTTTCGCTGATCTATGTGGTGACGAGGCATATTTTAGCTGATTGCTCAGAGCCAGCAAAATATCGTAAATGGAACGTTTAATGGACAAGAGAGGCAAAGAGCGAGAGGAATAGTGTTTGATTTATACTGAACAGGAAGTAAACATTCACATTTGGCAGACACAATATTTGTCTCTCACATCAGAGTTTTTTTCACACTATCAGTACAAAAAATGTAAACTAAAAATACACTGTATTTAGGGATGCAGTACCCCATTTGGTATTCACTGCAATATTGTCATACATGTGTAGTATTGTAGCACAACAGTTATAAGCTTGCCCATAATCTCAGAGGATGAATGTAAGTTTTAACCCTAATATTGAACTATTTTTATATTTAAATCGTTTAGAGCAGGTGACTGAAATAGTGACTTTACCCACATATAAATCACAAATACTAACTAACTCGTACAGTTTTATGACGAGTCCTAAATCACTGTGTTATCATTTCACTATGACTGAGAATCAATGAGAAATGATGCTCTACATCTTTCTTTTGTCACTATGGTTACCATCCCTCCTAACCAATAGTTTGTTTATTAATGTATTCATGTATGGATTCTTGCTTACTAAATCAATCAGTGCAATCTGTTTCAAACAGTTATGTTTTAAACCCTACTGCCATCGTTGTTGGTTAAAGACCAAGAAGAGACCACAGTACAGCAATGGAGCAATTTTTGACGGGGGGGGGGGGGGGTGGATGGATCAATTGTTGACGGGGGACGGGGACGGGACGGGGACGGGGACGGGGACGGGGACGGGGACGGGACGGGGACGGGGACGGGGACGGGGACGGGGACGGGCCTAGTACTATGGGCTGGTAGGTAAATGGTTTTTTTGCTCCTTGAAGACTTGCATCCTAAATTGACTTGTGTTACAATGACTAAACAGTAAATGTGGCCGGTTGAAACCAGTTAAAACTTGTCCCGACGCCCAAACCTGGAGCCCAGTTCTCTCCCTTGCCCCTTGTGACCCTTACCATCCATCTGGAAAAATACTTTAAACTAATATTTACTCCAATTAGGTCCTTTTATACACATATGATACAACATCAGCTTCCAGCAACCTATTAAACAGCCTAATTAAAAACCTTGCACAGATGTATTTTAATGAGGGAAAATCCCCAAATAGGGGCATGCCCTGTTGCATCACCCCAACAAACTGCTGTTTTTTAATTTACATATGTTTTGGCCAGCGTTCAACCCAAATATGAAACCTCAGAGAGCGAGGGCTGTTTGGCCGTTGCCCGGGCAACACTTGAAGACAACTTACTGTAAAGCGTGGGCCCCTCCAGACGGACGAACTTGACCGCTTGACGCTTTCATTCAGAAAATGAGCTTTGGTCAGGAAAAAAGCAAGAATCATCTTGAAGGAAAGCCGGTGCCTTCTGCAGCGTACGATCTCTACTGACGTGCACTGCTTTTATTAATTGAGGCTGTGCCAATTAAAAGTGTGCTCCAACACAGAGGGGAGCAGGTTTACTTTTTCCGGGCTAACAGCTTTTTACCTGACTAGGCCTATCCGAAGTGCTGCCATGTGCCCCCCCCCCCCCCCCCCCCCCCCGACTAGGGTCGTTCTGGAGGCCATGCAGCAATTTAGCACTCCTCTGCAAGTGTTTACACGGCAGTCTTCCGTCTTTTAATGTGGCCTGCTGATTTCTAACATTCAGAGTGTATTTACTTAATAAGGAGGGTGATTTGGGGATACATTAAGTAAGAACGTAGCACAGACACTGCCACGCACACAAACAGGTACACAAACACACACACACACAAACCCATAATCATGAACACACATCCAGAGACTGCTGGTGGAGTCCTGAAGGGCTGTGTTATGGGTTTAAAAGCTTCAGTGCTGTGCAGCTGTGTGTGTGGGTCTGTGTTTGGTTGAGAGAGCCTCCCTGCGCAGCCTGGGATGATGTGGCTACAGGGTCTACTCACTGGCAGACTGGAGCCTGGTCCCTACTGGAAGAGGTGTGTGTGTGTGTGTCTGGGGGGGGGCAAGCGTGTTTGTGTCTGTGTTGGTGTGTTTATGTGTGTGTGTGGAGTTGGATTTGTGATGTTCTCTCTCTCTGTCTCTCTGTCTCTGTCTCTGTCTCTGTCTCTGTCTCCCTCTCCCTCTCCCTCTCTCTCTCTCTCTCTCTCTCTCTCTCTCTCTCTCTCTCTCTCTGTCTCTGTCTCTGTCTCTCTCTCTCTCTCTCTCTCTCTCTCTCTCTCTCTCTCTCTCTCTCTCTCTCTCTCTCTCTCTCTCTCTCTCTCTCTCTCACTCTCTCTCTCCACATGATCTCACTGGTCCTGGAGTGTATATCTGCCAAGAGCAGACTGGTCATTAAATGGCCGCGCTGCAAATCTCTTTAATTATTTCCCCTTTCCCTTCAGCAGCTCTTTTAATGAGAGGACTCTCCACAGATAATGTGGGTAATTGGACAATGGGCCTCGCTCATTCAATTATTGACCGGTGGAATCAGAATGGCCAGGAGATTCCCGGCTCATTGTCAGACTGGGGGGAGGGGGGGGGGGGGGGGGGGGGGGTGTAGGGACTCCTCTTTATCGAGTCTAGTCCGTCGTCTAGTCTGCAGACGTCTGTCTTATATTAAGCCCCGCCCAAGAGGAAGACCCTAAAGTGCAGGATACAGCACGCGGGATGGATGGGGGGGGACAATGGTGAGCATTGTACTGCTCTTTGCTACGTTTTCGCTGCCATTGTTTATATTATTAGTGTGCTTTTGGTGTTGGAATGAAGCCTATCTCATTTTATTGCTTGATCAAAATAACAATGCTATACAAATAGAAACATGTAGCCCTGGTAATCCAAGTCATTCATCGATAACCGTTTACTGTTTAATGTAATATGATAGAAAAGTTTCATACAAAGGACCTACAGTAAAATCTGTTTTGGCGCCATTTCTATAATGAGCAGATAGGTGGTAAGGGTGCTCATGGGTTCAGGTAGGCTGGGGACTGGACGCCCCTCATTTGGAAATCGAGAAGGAACTCAGCTTAGGTTCCAGACCAATATGCATCTTGCAGATTGGTGTGGCGATCAGATTGCAAGCTTCCCGGTGAGAACCTAGGTCCTGTCGGCTCACACTGCTAGAATATCCTCAAAATTAATTCCAATGCGGATGTATTCCTTTCTTCTATCCTCTGCATTCAGCAGTACGTGTAAATTACAATGGCCGAATCAAAGAGCGCGTGATACCCTGTGTTTGTGAGTCCTCAGGCGTCCAGTCGTAGCCAGTAATTCTCCCTAGCGCAGGATTGCGAACAACACACGCAACGCTCAAACTCTGTTGCCCGACCGCGAGTGATTCCCCCCCCACCCCCACCCCACCGCCCCTCCACCCTTTAATGCTAAATTGAAAAGAAAAACAGCTGGTGGTCCCTAGATACAGGACTTTCTCCAGTCGTGGAGTGAATTTCAAACCTGAAGGCAAAATCTACAAACCGCAGCGAAGAAGCCCCAGGAGAATGGGGAAATCCCCCCACTGATCATCCAATTTGGCTGATAGCAGTGAATAGAGCGGGAAAAAAGGGAAAGAAAAGAGGTCTCCGAGGAATCTTCCATCATTCTGCTTTGCTGTATTCAAAAAAATAGAAAGAGACAGGGAGCGCGAGAGAGAGAGAGAGAGAGAGAGAGAGAGAGAGAGAGAGAGAGAGAGAGAGAGAGAGAGGGAGAGGGGGAGCGAGAGAGAGAGAGAGAGAGAGAGAGAGAGAGAGAGAGAGAGAGAGAGAGAGAGAGAGAGGTAGAGAGAGAAAGAGAGGGAGAGACTGAGGGAGAGAGAGAGAGAAGAGAGAGAGAGAGAGAGAGAGAGAGAGAGAGAGAGAGAGAGAGAGAGAGAGGGAGAGAGAGAGAGAATGACAGAATGAGAGAGAGAGGGAGAGAGAGAGAGAGAGCGAGGCCTACATTGATCCAGCGCATTAATCATGGCCCGACAAACAGCGTGTGTTGTGTTGTGTTGTGTTGGTAATTGTGTGACTCTCAAGTATGCTTAGCCTTTAGCTACTCTTAGCACGCACTGATAAACCACTCTATTACCCGGAGCACAATGTACTCCCTCTGTCCACGGAGGCTTCCGGAAACAACAAAGGACCTCCGCTAACCGAGCTGCAGTTTATCTGCTCTCGGCAAAATGGAAACAACACGCTCCCCCCGACCACGGAGACCGGAGGCTTTCTTATCTGTCCTCTTCTTCTTCTGTGGTGTCACTCTATTACGCGACAGGGGATGATACAAACATATCCCCCCCACCCACCCCGCACACATATACATACACACACAACCAACGCCTCCGGCATTCTTTGCAGCGGGGAAAAGCAACGCTGTGGTGCTAGAGGAGAACTGTGTGTTGCAAAAACATAGAGAGCGTCTTCTCCCTTCTCACACGCCCCGGTTAACAAGAGCTAACCCAACCCCAGCCACCCCCCCCCCCCACCCCTCGACTCCCCTGCTTGCAAAGTTCCCTGTAACAGTCACACCTCCAGCGAGAAGCATTACCATAATGGTTGCCAAATACTGTTCTAATTGCAATACGATTAATTTCCAATTGGGACAATTCCCATTCAGGGATGGTTTCATTTCCGACTCCCCCCCTCCTCCCATTGACTCACCCACACAATGACTTCATGAAAACCGGCCTAACGCCACAACAACCCGGCAGAGCCAGGGACAACTGGTGGTGGAGGCGCAGGGGAGAAAGGTTTTCAATGTGATTTCCGGTAGAGCAAATCATATTATGCTGGGAGGGGTGCACAGATCCAGGGGCTTTTAAACAAATATGCCCTTCAATGGACACCTCATCATCCCCCCTCCCACGCCACTCTAAATAAAGTAGGCCCCAGGTCCTGCGCCTCATTCCTTTGAGATAAAAGAGCGGTCGTTGAGGCGTAAGCGGTCAGAGGGGAGAACCCGAGCGGGAACCCAGAAATAAACGTTCGTACACGGCGTTAAATCAACGACACAAAACGCTGGGACACGTTTTTTTCTTCTTTGTCTAATGAGGATACGGCGGCGGTCTCTTAATGAATCGCCATCGTAAGCGGGAGGCTTAAAGAAACGTATCGATTTAAACATCACAATATGTTAGAAGAATATATCCTGCAACGGTCATGTCGCCACCCCCCCCCCCCCCCCTCACTGTAATCAACAGATTGTTAGACATGCATTTTCGGTGGGCGCTGACAATGCTTGACGTATGGGGTCCCGGGGAGCGTCCGTAATCCATCCATTGCAGCAATTTATTATCTTATTTTAATTGTATACACAAACATTGAGGTGATTTAGGTGACACGGTCGAAAGATGAAATCCGTTTCTATTAAAAGGGTTGGCCACCCCGGCTCCTCTCCAGCCTTGCTTTTACCAACACGGTTATTGTTTTATTGATTAGGGTTTTACTGCACATTTGACACCCATGTTATGTGTTAATCGAAACCCCGTATAATTTTTCTGACACATATTTTACGATATTATGACTGCAATTAATTTAATAACTATTATTTTGGCGGCGATTTCGGTCTTAACGAGGTTTCGCTGGGGGAGAGTGGTCCATCCGTCTTGCCTGTGTTGTCAACCCCCCCCCCCCTCCCCCACCCGCACTCACCACCACCACCACACCTAAGCGGTGCGGACCCCAACTAGCCCCACCCAGCCCTCCCTGTGCATGGTGGTGTGGTGCATGACCTCACTGGAAGCCCTAGGAATGGCTGCCACACCTCCATCACAGCTCCATCTCACTCTCTCAGAGAGAGAGAGAGAGAGAGAGAGAGAGAGAGAGAGAGAGAGAGAGAGAGAGACCCAAGAGTCTTTTGTTCTGGGGCAGAGAAGTGATATCACCATTAGGGAAGCCATTCAGAGACATATAATTCCTCCTTTCTGCACTTAAATGTTTCAAGCTTATGGAAAAATTATACAAGCCGGGCCTTTTTGCTTGAAAGCACTTTATAAATGTATAATTTCGTTTTGCTTAAAAGTGATGTGTGCTTTTAGCTTATATGGGGAGAAAATAACATATTTTTTGTACTGGGGGGTTGCTGCTGGTGGGGTTGTGTGGGGGGGTTATGCTTGATTTACGTCTCCTTCCTTAAAGCAGACATTATGCAACACTGTCTTTACACACGGTAAATCAGGACAACATAGAGAGCTAGTCAGGACACACCGGACTCATAAAGCAGGCTGTTTCCGTGTGTGTGTGTGTGTGTGCGTGTTCGTTTGCGTGCATGGCTGCGTATATTTGGGTGTGTGTGTGCTTGCGTGCAAAGCCTAGATAAGACCCAGGCTGGTAAAAAGGCAGACGTGAGAGGGATAGATAGAGAGACGACAGAGAACAAGAGAAGGACCGTGCTGCCGTTCCGGTCAATAGCCCCAAATCTAGAATCCTTTTTCTTTTTCTTTTATCAACCCCCATACAAAAGGCTGCCGACTGCTGAACGTGGCACAATTTATCTATCGGAAGAAATTATTAATTAATATTTAATCTCATCTGCTATAATTGAGGACAGATCTGGAACACTATTAACGGCGGTGATAAAGAGGGCCACACCTCTACCGCCCACCTGAGCACACAGGGACAGAACCCCTCCTTGTCTTTCACTCTCTCCCCCCCCCCCCCCCCATCCCCAGCCTCGTCAGCAAATGTATTCTTTTTTTCCCCGACATCGAGCAGTAGTTACCAACTTATAGGTTTGTCAAACCAATTTAATTCCCCTTTAAATCTTCATAGCAATTATCTCTTTGCATAATCAGTTTCAGGACCTTGGGGCTCTTCTGGGCCTTGTAACGTCTTAAAAATAATTGTTCAGATCGTAATTTGAGGGCTGGCTGGAAATTGCTTAATAATCAGATCCCAAAGTCAATATTTGGACATGGAACTAAGTTGTAGATGTAAAAGACTTCATGGACTCCCGACAAAAAAATGGAGGGGACCAGTAAGAAATTAACAATTTATCATATAGCGCCGACTCGACGCTAAAGTCTGTGTGCGTGGCTGCGCATGTGCGGGCCCCGGCTCCATGTGGCTCAGACTCTGAACTCAGGCCTGACTTCCTACATACAGTACTGAAAGCATGCTGTGAGTATGCTTGTCCTGTGTGTGTGTGTGTGTGTGTGTGTGTGTGTGTGTGTGTGTGTGTGTGTGTGTGTGTGTGTGTGTGTGTGTGTGTGTGTGTGTGTGTGTGTGTGTGTGTGTGTGTGTGTGTGTGTGAGTGTGTGCTCATTAGGAAAAGAAGTGTTTGATTATCAGAAGGCTCAGATGGTGATAGCGATCCACAAGCAGGTGGAATTGCACAACCGTCTCATACAGTGGCCGCCGTTTCGAACAGCGCTTATTATTAATTTACTTTATCAACTTTCTCAAAGTTATATCAAAGTGAAAAAGTACTTCAATGAGATGAGGAGATAAACAGAGAGCGGAGCAACAGAATGTTAACAGTGGTTCAGAATCTATCACAGCGCTCTCTAGGCTTGGACATTTCAAGTCTGTTTGATACTGAGAGACGTCAGGTGGGTCTGTGTTTGTCCCAATTATCTGTCTAATGAGATGTATCTAGATTCACATCGGCAGAGGCGGTAATGAGACAAAGATAAAAAAAGAAGCTTTGTAAACGTATAGCTGAGCAGCCATATCAATGAGTGACAGGCCCTGGCTCTGTGCTATCACAGTTATTCACTAACTTTTCGAAGGACGAAACTTGCAAGGCCACTTGCATTGCACATTTTATCTGTTTTGCTCTTTTCTGTGTGAGATCATGTAGTATCGTCTTAATTGTCGTTACGTTCGTCTGTGACACGTTATGCACATTGTGTGCAAGTTGTAACAGACGGTTCGTAATAATTAAAAAAATGCACGAATAAAGTGAGCCAATTCATCCATTCAAACTCCAGTCGACTGATGCATGCAAACGGGGATCCATGTCCCACATATAACCCACAAACCCCCCCCCACCCGCCCCTCCCAACAGAGGGGAAACCTGAGAGCACACACAGGCCTAACCCAGTGGTCTCCTTGACTCCTGCAGCCCATATGAATCACTGGGCTTATTATCACTCTGACACAGCAAGTATCCTTTCTTTATGAATGCTACTTAAGGAGCATCCCATAATGTTCAGGGGCCGAAGCCAATCATAATCCGTCTTGTGCAATAACAACAAGACAATGCTTTAGAGAAGACGTCTGATGTCATATCATCATTACACTAATAGCGGGAGCCAGCGCTAGCCTCCTCAATCCCACCCAATCACTCATTTTAAACTGCTTATTGGTGGGAAAGCATCGATGATCAATTCACCCATTTAGCCCCGCAGGAGCACGGCTTGACGGAGTCAGAGCAAACATTGATTCTCTCAGGGAGCAAATTGGTCCATAATAATGAGTGTTTCTCATGATGTCTGCATGTGGCCCTTCAATGGGAGGCAGGACGCAAAGGTCGACCGCGGGACACCGAGAGGGGTTCTGATGCGTGGGATGAACGGTAAACATGTGTTGGTGTGCGACGGTGCGACACGCATGGTCACAGTGGTCATTAGGACGATAAAGGTCATAACAACTGGAGCATCCGAATCCAAATCCTGTTTGGGTTTTCAGCCTAGCTTTGGGTTGA
>NC_082394.1:17938859-17946359 GCF_031168955.1 Gadus macrocephalus
AGAGTGTGAGGGTGAGAGAGAGCTAGAGAGAGACAATGAGAGAGTAGACGAAGAGCAATAAAGAAAGAGAGAAACCAGTGTGAGAGACAGAGAAAAAGACAGACAGACAGACAGACAGACAGACAGACAGACAGACAGACAGGCAGGCAGGCAGGCAGGCAGGCAGGCAGGCAGGCAGGCAGGCAGGCAGGCAGGCAGGCAGGCAGGCAGGCAGGCAGGCAGGCAGGCAGGCAGGCAGGCAGGCAGGCAGGCAGGCAGGCAGGCAGGCAGGCAGGCAGACAGACAGACAGACAGACAGACAGACAGACAGACAGACAGACAGACAGACAGACAGACAGACAGACAGACAGACAGACAGACAGACAGACAGACAGACAGACAGACAGACAGACAGACAGACAGACAGACAGACAGACAGACAGACAGACAGACAGACAGACAGACAGACAGACAGACAGACAGACAGACAGACAGACAGACAGACAGACAGACAGACAGACAGACAGACAGACAGACAGACAGACAGACAGACAGACAGACAGACAGACAGACAGACAGACAGACAGACAGACAGACAGACAGACAGACAGACAGACAGACAGACAGACAGACAGACAGACAGACAGACAGACAGACAGACAGACAGACAGACAGACAGACAGACAGACAGACAGACAGACAGACAGACAGACAGACAGACAGACAGACAGACAGACAGACAGACAGACAGACAGACAGACAGACAGACAGACAGACAGACAGACAGACAGACAGACAGACAGACAGACAGACAGACAGACAGACAGACAGACAGACAGACAGACAGACAGACAGACAGACAGACAGACAGACAGACAGACAGACAGACAGACAGACAGACAGACAGAGAGAGAGAGAGAGAAGAGAGAGAGAGAGAGAGAGAGAGAGAGAGAGAGAGAGAGAGAGAGAGAGAGAGAGAGGAGAGAGAGAGGGTGCCAGAGTGAGCACGAGGATGGTGTTATTATGCAGCGCCACCACTGCTTCCTGCCTGACTCAAACACGGCTACAGTGTTGAGTTCATGTCTGGGCTCAGGCCGACGCTCGCGGCTAAAGATAACGCCGTCGGCTCCGATTACACAGCCGTGCTGAATGTGCACGTGACAACTCACACACATGTAACGATGCATACACACACACACACAAAGCCAAGGGCGTCAACAGCCACTCATACATGCACACGTGCGCGCGTACACACACACACACACACACACACACACACAGGCAGTTGAAAGCCTCGTCGTCTGAGTCGTAATAGTGATGGAGAGAAGAAAGAGAAGACGAAGAAAGGGGAGGAGTCAAGAGATAGTGGGGCGGGATGGGGTCAGAGGTCACCAGGACACTTATCTCTTCTTGAGAAGGAACCGGCGACCTGCAAGCCTTTGCGGTGGGCAAACAAACAGGGTCTGTTGGTGCTTGTGCGCGGCAGGTAAATCATTGTTTACCCACCGAAGCCCATGGACAGGTGGGTCTCCTAGGCAAATAACAGCTGCTTCTTACAGTACAGGGACAACATGAAGACAGAGATATCAGCAATAACAGCCCCCGGTAACAGTACCCCCCCCCCCCCCCCCCCCCCAACACACACACTCTAAACTAGGTGGAAAGTTGGCGTCATCGCTCGGATGTCCCTCCTTGAGATGCTTAGGATAAAGTCTTGACTAAACGGTCCAATTGTTAAGTGGTATAACAGCAACGATGAGCCTTGCGACGGTCTCTCTGTTAGAAGGCACCATAAGAATGTCGTTTGGCCACTGTTGCGGTTCCACTGTGTCCAAAGGGCAGCTTTAAAGAAAGCTTTGTTCACTGAGCTGCCCAATCTGCACTGCGTCCTGGCAAGGCTAAATTCTAAATGAATTCCATTTGCATTATTACCACTATGATTATATTACCACAAAGCATGTTCCTAGTCAATGTTTTATGGATTGAATTCGACTGATTATTACACTTCATGGTTTAACTGGTCAGGGCTTTCTACCGTGAAGCAATTTGAGATTTTGTTTATATATTCGTTGCTAAATGAGGGAACCAAACAGCTCAAGTTGGGGTTGAGCTAACCCCTGCAGTTGTGAGCAAAGTGCGGAGCCAGCACATGAAGCCTGTACAAAATATTTCCTGATGCGTGATACATGCCAGCAAACACAGAATCTCGTCTCTCCAAGTGTTCCCCACTAATGTGTTGGTTTTCTTTTTTTTCCCTGTCAAAACGAAAAATATTTTCCAGGCTTTAACAACAACATAATTAGTTTCCGTAGGTGGGGGCCAGTGTCTTAAGACATGTTATTGCTATTGTGCCGTTTAATTTCCGATCTCTATGATAACAAATATTGAAGTGCATAGAGCCCTGCATGTTGTACACAACAACACGTGGTTACATAATGCTGTTATGAAGGTTGTTGGCAGTTGATGTTTGTTTGATAGTTTCAATTTGATAGCACCTTTCCTTTGTTAAGGGCATTATCGTGCATTGTAACAGCATTTTGAACAGGAATTATTTCAAACAGTTTTTTTTGGAATCAAGCTTCGTAGATTTGCACATGAATAAGGCAGGAAAATAATATTTTTACACAACACAGAAAAAACATTGTTTTCTTTAAGGTGACTTCATGATTACTGGCTGCATAGACCACAACATCCTACGGAGACCAGCCTAGACATCTTGGTAACGTAAATTACCTTACCATACACCAACCTAGAATGAAGTGGGAGGAAAAATGAAGTACTGAACTTCTCTTCCACATCGATGATGTGAGGGGGGTATTTTGCTGAGGCGGAGATGTAAATTGAACTTCTAAGATGCCAACATTCAAACCCTTTAAACATGTCCCTTGTAAATGGTGACCAGTAGGGACATCTCTAATCCGAGACACAGAACGACGGCATCTTCTCAGAAAGAGAGGGGGGTCAGGCGCTGAGGCAGATACTGAATCTATACTACGCACCTTGCGTGCCGCTACCATTGCTGTCCCTCACCCCTCTCTATCGGCCAAACGCTGACCCTCCTGCCTACAGTGCGCCCGAATCACATGGCTCGCGTTGAGATAGAATGCCGGAGGACAATCATACATTTCTTTAGATTAGAGTGTGTGCCTCTGTGCCAACGTGTTGGAGTGTGTGTGTGTGTGGTTTCCGGGTGAGTCTTTAGCGATGGATTCTGAGAGGCTGGGTGGGTGAGGAGAGAATGAAGGTGTGTATCTGTGACGGTTTGTGTGTGCGTGTGCGTGTGCGCGCGCGTGCGTGTGTGTGTGTGTGTGTGTGTGTGCGCGTGCGTGTGTGTCGTCTGGCAGGGGGTTCTGAGGGGGTGGTTCAGTGAGGGGAGGTGATGGATGCAGTGCTTGAAGGGAAACATCAGGGATCCAAATGAAAAAGAATGAGGCAGTGAGAAGAGAGGAGGGGGGGCTGGGGGGGAGGAGAGGGGCGGGGGAGGCGGGGGGGTTAGAGAAGTGACAGTGCCGTGGCTCGGAGCATTAGGGCTGAAGCGAGCGGGGAGCCATCGTCTTGGCTGGAGGATGCGACGGGGAACCAAAAAAAACAACATCACAACACGACAAATTTTAATGGATGACCTCATCATGACGGGATTATCCCAAAACCTGGTTGTGATCTACGGTGGAGCACACAAGCATGATCCATGTTTCCAGGGATGACAAGGAAAACAAGCTCAGGGAGGGAGACGGGGCCTTTTGTCCCGGGGTCTCTGCGCGGACCCGGGACGCTCCGTGATGTGTTGATCATTCCTGACAGATGTTATCGGCTCAGAGCAACACGCTTGTCACAAGGAGAATTCATTACCTTCAGACCTTTTACTTACAAAGAGGATGAAGTCTCCCTCAGAGAATCACACACACAAACCCATCCGGCATACATGCAACACATGAATGTGCACACACGCGGAAGCGCGCACACACACGCACAATGACATGAATTATGGGGTGCGGGCATGAAAGCCTCCATCAATGCGGTTCCGAAATGATATTTTCATTAAACATCCCTTATTAATAACCTGTAACTGCGCACATAATAAAATCCATTAGAAAAGGGGACTAAAATAAAATAAATTGAGTTCCAAGTAAAGTGTGGTCTTAGAAATGTGTTTCCATGAAAATTATGTTGAAAGTATAAAGTGACTAAAATACACCAACATGGGAAAGGCCACACCTACCACCCTCCCAGAGTTCATAAAGCTGCATCCAGCTGTGTGTGACTGTTTATTTCAACACTGTAGAGATGATGGTACACTGTGTATATTCTCTGCCAGTTTACCCAAAAAGGACTCTATAGGATGAGGATAAAAAACGATTCTGTAAATCAATCAGACAGATTGTTTGAGTGTGTGCCTACACATCTTAATGGTGGGGTTACGTCATTTGAAAGTCGTTTTTTTTTTTAAGTGGGAAAGATATTTGATATTCTAACTAATATTACGCTATGAACGACAGCGATCTGAAATGTGGGAACTGAAGACTTGAACACCGACACGAGTATCGCTGGTCAGGCAGTAGCACTCCTCTCTATGGGGACATGGTTTGGTCAGTGTTTCTGCACAACAGGCAAACTACAACGTACCCTGCACTAAACAACAGCCTGACTCAAATGCTCAAAAGGATATGTCTCACATTTCAAAATGTGTGAAAATTAAAATCTCTGTTTATATGTATATCCCGCTAGCTCTACAACAGTGAAAAGCAGATCAAAACTGCATGGCCAGTGAAGCTGCTGTGTGATTGTAATACACATCGACTGTATATCACACAGGTTAAACTAATTTTCCATATTTGTACATTAGTGAAAGCTATGCAGACATCCTTGAGCTCTCAATATTTGGAAAAATATCGATTGAGGACAGACGATTGTTTTCTATCTATTCATTATTCTATGGCTCAAACTTATTTAAACCAACAAGCATATGAGTCACCAAGCGTCGTAGGCTAGACAATAGCATACATGCATCAATGACTTCTATCACCGGAAGCCCAGCTTGAATGCATTTATTTTACACAAATACCGCCATATACCTTTTAGACCAGGAAATGTCAGGAAGGGATAATGTATGAAAATATAGATAATCTGCAAAAAGGTGTATGTGTGTTTGCGTGTGTGGTGTGTATATATATGTTAGTGTTCTATCTATAGGAGGCATTGGTAGAGCATACCCTGCTTTTATCAGGCAAACAGGCAGGACATTATTTTCCTGACCTGACCATTCATGCTCACAGGGTTGTCCTGGATTTCAATTGGATGAAAACACAAAAGGAAGAGAAAACACAAAAGGAAAAGAAAAAACCAAAATGTCATGAAATAAAGTCATGACAAGCATTGGCAAGAACATCTTGATAACCTCTTTCTTCTATAGCAGGTTGATCGGTTGAGGGTCACACTTCTGTACCTGCTGTATGTTCTGTTGAACAAAATACACCAATCAGACCTAGACCACGATCAGTCCTAGACTAGTCCTACACAAGATCTGGTTCAGACCTAGTTCGAACCAAGATCATACATCAGATCTATATCACACATAGGTCCACCGAAGATCAGATCTAGTCCCTGCGAGACCTAAATCAAACCAACATTTGGTCTAGGATCACAGGTCAGACCTCAACCAAAGCCTTCATCGGCCGCACCACAGTGTGTCTACGTGCACACTCAGTGAACCCCCCCTGGCTTGGCTACACACCTCCCCCCGGTACCAGTGACATGACTAATGGAGGCCACAGTGAAACACAACCGGCCCCCTGCTGGACAACACAACACACCTGATGTGGGTATTCGGTCTCTACCCCGCAGAGACAGAGGCATGTTGACAAAACATCTCCCCCCGCTCAGATCCCACCCTTCACCCTGCACGCCATCTACCCAGGATGCCTTGCAGCACGATATGGTTAACCAGGGCTCCACCGCAAACAACCTCCCCCCCCCCCCCCCCCCACGGCCGAACGCCGGTCTACCACGGCGGCGGGGAGGGGGGGGGGGGGGGGGGGGTGGGTTGGGGGCGACAGCGAGGGACGGACGGTGTTGTTCCTAATTACCTATTTCTCCAGTCCTGATCCCGCGGCTGGCATAATGAGTTACCTGGGGCTGCAATCCAATTTGAAGTGATGACAAGAAAGTGATCCATGAAAAAGTAATAAGTTAAATCCAATTTCAGCTGCCGCTAATTAAATGCACATGGAACTAATGAGTCAAGCCCCGTCGTTGGGCTGATAATGGTAATTAGCGGGGTGGGAGTCGCTGGCTCTCCGATGCACTGTGAGGTGTGAGAAGAAAGAAAAAAAAGAGAAGGTAGAAAACTGCAAGTACCCCCCCCCCTCCTCCCCCCCGTCTTTTTTAATTACTCGTGTCATTTTATCAATGTTAATTTACTGGCTTTTTGACCAGTCAAGTATGTTTAGCTGCTTGGGAGTGCGCCCGCGTGACACAGCTGTTTGTGTATCGGTGTCTGATTAAATGCCGCCAGGGGCCACGCGTGTACGACAAGAGACATCTTCCAGAAGCATCTATAAAAGAGTGGGGGCCGGGGAGGGAGGGGACCCTAGCGCCCTTTTGGAAATATTAAAACCAAAGAAGCGTTCCCTGCTGATCAGGGATCGCCCCCCCCCTCCCTCCCTCCCTCTCCCCCCCCTCCCACCGACACCAGTACAGTCACCTCCCTCTCCTCAAGTCTTCATGGTTCCATTAATGTGTCATGCTTTAACTGTTTTATTTAAAAAGGTGAGAGGGAGGTTTTGTGGGAGGAGAGTCGATGGAAAAAACACAGTGCTGGTTCTGATCCTCAAATGAGTAGAGCTCATTTGAAAAAAAATAACAGGAAACAGAATCAGATGAGAAGAAGATCAGATGGGTTTGTAACAGGGACAGGGGGGTCTGTACACCCCACGCTCACATATTATCGCTTTTGATGGTTCGGCCCCCTGCGCAACTGGATTCATTAGACCCAAATGTGTATGTGTGAGAGAGAGAGAGAGAGAGAGAGAGAGAGAGAGAGAGAGAGAGAGAGAGAGAGAGAGAGAGAGAGAGAGAGAGAGAGAGAGAGAGGGAGAGAATATAAACTAAGCAAGAAAGAGTGATTCAAATAAGAGGGTGTGAGAGTGAGCTAGAGGGAGAGAGGGAGAGAGGAAAGGACTGGGGAGGTGTGGTTATTGGAGGGGGGGTGGAGGGAGTGGGGTGCAATTCCATTATCAAAAGACCACAAGAAGAAATAAACTACGCCGGAAGTAGGAAAGACACTCTCACACAAACCCACAAGATTCCTGTTTATGCATCGACTTCATGAATGCGTTTCTGCATGTGCATGCAAGAATACATGTTTCTCTGTGTGTCTGTCCAAAATGAATGGCGTCATAGCAAAAACACAAACAAACTAGTTGTCTAGTCTTGACCTGTGATTTCCAAGGTTCCACCCAAGCGCACACCCAGTTTGATCACAGCACCACCCAGTACACTCAGCTCTATTGGCACAACATGCCG